>NC_058086.1:150870348-151049712 GCF_014858855.1 Bufo gargarizans | reverse complement strand
CTGCGCAAGGGGAGAAGCAGCGGCGCAGGGAGCCAGGTAAGTAGTATCAGTGAGTTACCCGGGGTGTATCAATGTCTGATAGTTTAATATGAATAATTCATGTGCGCATGCAGATCCGCTCACCAGCTTGCCGGTGGAACATAGCCGTTGATGGATGGTTCTGTCCACCAGCGGCCTCCATTCACTGGGGATAGACTTCAAATGTGCTAGTTTGTCTGTCCCCAGTGAAAGTGAATGGAGGCTGCTGATTGACAGAACCCTCCATCAGCAGCCATCTTCCAAGCACGCCGCCGGCACACGAGTCAGTGGACCTGTATGTAAGTATGAACTATTCATATTAAACCATTGGACATCAGTGCCAATAATTCAATAATGTTTATTACTAGCTTTCCAGCATGTGCAGCTAGTAATATAAACCGGCCAGCCCCTTTAATATCTGTGCCTGCTGCTTCTGAGTGTATGCCATAGAGGGGAGAGCAAAATCTCATATTTTCCTCATTACAGCAACTAGTCTCTATCCAGTAGCTCTGGGAGAACAGAGAATCAGAGATATAGCCTGTAGATGGCAAAACTGGTATAAATGCAGCATAAAAGCCATATAATGACCAGTACAGTACACACAAGAAAAGACAGGTACGCTTTCATTGCCCACGAAAGGAAACCATTCATGCATAACAAGCAGCAAAAAGGTATTTATTTAGAGAATACTTTATTAGTTCCTGTAATCAAACCTGGATCAAGTACAGACCTTACATATTTCCATACAATGTATTTCTCTTTTTCTCTCTCTCAATAGAGCAGGGCTAAGAGTGGCTGTAAATTCTGTACAAAGCCAAAAGGATGAATGGGAAAGCTATACTATCCCCAGTATTTAATTGCAAAAAAGATGACAAACACTGCTAAAAAGAAAGAAAATCTGTATATTTATATATATTTATATATTTATATTTTAAAAAAAGAAAAGAAAAAAAATACACAACTAAACTGCAGCTCGCTCTGTCTGCAACTATTCTGTACAGCAGGCCAAGCCAGAAATGCAATGACTTTTGGGTAGTAATTAAAAAATAAAATAAAAATTCACCAGTAGCTTTTACCCCAATGTTTTAGTTAGAAACTGGTAATGAAATACTAACTGGAAATTACTGGCAATACGGGTAGCAACAATAACTTGTGGGTATGGTTTTTAAAAGGGGCCTATATGACAACTACTATTAGTGTGTTGTGTGCCTTTAGACTTAATTCCCTCTTTATTGGGTAGATTTTACATATAAATGCCAGGGACTTCTCTTTATTAAAGTTTTTTTTTTTTTTTTTTTTTTTGTGTGTAGAGTTACTGAATAAAAAAAACATAAGCAAAAACCCTTATACTGGGCAAAATAAGAGTTTTTCTTTAAGTTTAATAAGAACACCGTTACCACAACATAGCTGCATTTACAAGATATCTTATAATGTACAGTTTTTGTCTCGAACAGAAGTGAACTCCAGCGTTCCTATTCTTTATATAAAAAAAGGTTGCTGTATAACGTGATTGGATTTCAAAAGGGAGAAAAAAAAAAACGTCACAGAGGTTAGATCTTAAAAAGGTACAGTATAGACTGATATAGGTGAAAAGACAGCAGCGACATTGGCATGGTTTCCATTGTTCTACCACAGCATGGTTTGGGGGAAATTACATGAAGCTAGGTTTCTTTCTACACAGCTGACCAAATATATATATATATACTCTCCGAGGAGGAGGAAAAAATTAAAATAAAAAAAAAAGATACAGGGGCCCAATGCCTTGAGCTTTGCTTGTGACCTGTAAGACCACATGCGCCCTAATTCAGGAGTCAGGTCTGTGCGAATCCCAATAGTAATAAATTGCTTGCAAGTGTTTGAGAGAATGTCTTGTAATCATGGGCACAACATACACAAAAGGGTGAGATATTGGGAGAGCAAACACTGTGGGGCAAGACAAAGCCAACAATGTAACCCTAAACAAGACCATAAAGCGTGTTTGGGTGTACATCTAGGATCAAGCTGCACTTTAGCCTCGCTAAACCAGAGTGAGCTGTTGGGAATAACTCTGCAGGGTAGTGTTTCCAATCTACCGTACAGTGTGAGCTTTCCCGTGTGGCATACAGTTGTACACTGGATGCCAGCGTTACGTTGCACTCACTAGTCACAGACACACCTAGTAGAAATCAAAAAGGTGCCAAAGCTGGCTGGGCACCGTCTTCTATGTTTCGCAACTTGAAATGCTGTAAGGATCGACAGACGCTGTTCTGATCGGTACAGATAACTAAAGCTCCCGCTTCCCCTCCTAATCTTAGATCAGATGCCGCATATTTCAGTAAACAATGAAATTCTTATTCATACACTCAAGTGTAGTGCTTAGAACGCAACCACCTGCCGAGCTGTCTCTATGATTTTGTGTCTTCCGTTTTGATGGCTTGAGGTTTTATTGGTCCAGTTCTGATGGGTTTTGTGGCGGTTGGCACCGTAGCTTGAGGCAGGGCAGCGGATGCAGCCAAATTCTCTTCTACCTTCTCCTGTGAGACCATAGGAGGCTCCGTTAGGGTGTCTGACGGCTTAGGAGGACCTGACGCAGTTGTCTGAGGTTTGGGAATCATAGGTTTGCTCTGCTGATGCTGCTGCTGCTGCTCAAAGAAGCGATGTGTCGACTGTAAGACCTCTGCTCTCTGTTTTGCCTTAAGGGAAAGGAAAAAAATGAGAGAAAAAGACGTGTCCCATAAATTAAGATGAGTCAAGGCATATTAATGCATTTGTTGCATTAGACCACTTTTCTGCAACTTTTCTGAAAGTGAAAACATTATTATCCAAAGCAACGAAATCAGCAGGAAAAACATAGCACTTCATGCCAGCCATTCACGTGAATAACTTTCTAAGCAATGAATGGATGTTCTGGTTCATGCAGGATCAAGGGTCAGGAACTTGCCTATGATGACCATATGACCTAATAGGGTGGATGGACAAAGTCTTCATTAGACCAGCCCTTTAAAGAGGTTATCCCATGACTAATGTAAAAAGTGAGAATTAGACATCACATAGTATATGACAATCTCTAACAAAGCCAGAACCAGCCCTGTACCTCACATGGATCCAGAGATCTCCCCATTCATTGCCCTACTAGGTTTATATCAAGCTGGCAGCTCAAGGGAGTGTCTTTTTTGATGCAGCTCAGGGGGCGTGTCCATGCTCTCCCTATCACAGCTCAGGGGGCGTGTCCATGCTCTTCCCATCACAGCTCAGGAGACTGATGAAGGATGAAACTGAGCATGTGCGGCCTTATCAGCGAGCAGGTCAAAAGAAATAAGAAAAACAACAAACTGCAGGTGGCGCTATACAGATACATTTGATTGAATAACTCAGTGGTTATGCAAACAAATTCAGGTGCTGGACTGAAAACTGTAGAATATTTTTCTTGGGACAACCCCTTTAAGACAGTATATAACTTATTCTGGCTTTTGAAATTTTCAGGGCCTTCACAGCCACCATTTCATGTTTTCCCAAGAAACTTTCACTAAGTTAAAGGGGAAGGGATGGGGGCACAGTGATAACTGTTGTGATTCAGTATCTTAATAATGCATTTAGCACAGTGTTCATCAAGTCCAGTCCTCAGGGCCCACCTGCCAGTCAGGATTTCAGAATATCCCACAGAATGAATACCGGTGATAAGTCCTAATGCACTGACACTAACACCTGCTCAATACTAAGGAAATTCTGGAAACAAGACCAGTAGGTGGGCCCTGAGGACTGGACTTGAACACTGATTTAGAGGAAATGCACATCTCTGTAGCAGGATTTTTTATTTTATTTTTTTAAACTCATTTTTCCTGGTAGACTTTCTAAAGTACAGGGAATATGGAATCCCAGAAACCAAACTGACCTTCAGATCTTGCTCTGCCTTTATTGCAGCATTAACTCGCA
Source organism: Bufo gargarizans (assembly GCF_014858855.1). NCBI lineage: Eukaryota > Metazoa > Chordata > Amphibia > Anura > Bufonidae > Bufo > Bufo gargarizans. The sequence continues at coordinate 151,045,782 of NC_058086.1, read as the reverse complement.
CGCCAGAAGGTGGAATAGGAGGGGTGCGAGACACGTGATGGAGGCGTGGGGGATGGTTCATCAAGCCTGTGGGCATCTGTGGGGGCATTTGGCTAGTCAGTGCAATGGGTGGACGCTGAACAGGAGGCTGGAACGAGTTCGGATGTGGTCCTCTGACCATTGGTGGAACCAAATTAGGCTGAGAAAGTATCTGGACAGGGAAAAACATGAGGTGAGTTTCTTTTACTAAAGCAGGTAATGTTAACCAAAAAAAAACATTTTAAAATATTACGCTCGGTCAGGGGTCAGCAACCTTCGGCACTCCAGCTGTTTTAAAACTACAATTCCCAGCATGCTCCGTTCATTTCTATGAGAGTTCTGAGAAGAGCAGAGCAAGAATGCATGCTGGGAGTTGTAGTTTTACAACAGCTGGAGTGCCAGAGGTTGCCTACCCCTGCTCTAGGTTCAGAAGACAACGCCTTTCCATATACACTTATAGCAAATTACATTAGGGTTCTAATTAATCTATTATAGATATTTTTATATATGAAAATACACAAATCCATTTGCATTTGTTTTCACATTTATCCAAACTTGCATTCTGCAGCTGCATTTGCTAAAGACACAGATTTGTATTGTGTATGTCAGTGCAAACACCTTCCTCTCCTTGCTTGGAGGGAAGTCTGACAGATGGCGTTTTCCCACTCATGTTTACCGACAGACCAGTCAAACACATTCCCCAATGAAAGGAGGCACATCAATCATCTGGATCTCTGTCCTCATAGCATATCTTTGTGCCGAGTGGTAAATCAGGTTTCTGAAAAATGCTGACACTATTTTCAGTTATTTATGACATTTAACCATGGTGAAAGAATGTTAGCATTAGGCCTCATGCACATGACCATTCTTTTTTTGCGGTCCGCAAAAAACTGAAGCCGCCCGTGTGCCTTACGCAATTTGCAAAACGGACAAGAATAGGACATGTTATATTTTTGGGGCGGGGCTACGGAATGGAGCAACTGATGCGGACCCATTGAAGTGAATGGGTCCGCATCAGAGCCAGTCATTGCATGAGGCCTTAACTACCTTATAAAATTTTATTAATATGTTAATTAGGTCTTCAGGACACCAAGGGGCAAGCCTGAGCCCCTTCAAGCACTAGAGCTCCTCTGTCCTTAGCAGCGCTGTCTCAATGAACTAGGGCTGCAGTAAACGATTAATCGAGTAATAAGAAAAAATGCCCCACTCCCCCAGTGCCATCAGATCAGCCCCTCCATGTCCCCCACTCCCCCAGTGCCATCAGATCAGCCCCTCCATGTCCCCCAGTGCCATCAGATCAGCCCCTCCATGTCCCCCAGTGCCATCAGATCAGCCCCTCCATGTCCCCCAGTGCCATCAGATCAGCCCCTCCATGTCCCCCACTCCCCCAGTGCCATCAGATCAGCCCCTCCATGTCCCCCACTGCCCCAGTGCCATCAGATCAGCCCCTCCATGTCCCCCACTGCCCCAGTGCCATCAGATCAGCCCCTCCATGTCCCCCACTGCCATCAGATCAGCCCCTCCATGTCCCCCACTGCCATCAGATCAGCCCCTCCATGTCCCCCACTGCCATCAGATCAGCCCCTCCATGTCCCCCACTGCCATCAGATCAGCCCCTCCATGTCCCCCACTGCCATCAGATCAGCCCCTCCATGTCCCCCACTGCCATCAGATCAGCCCCTCCATGTCCCCCACTGCCATCAGATCAGCCCCTCCATGTCCCCCACTGCCATCAGATCAGCCCCTCCATGTCCCCCACTGCCATCAGATCAGCCCCTCCATGTCCCCCACTGCCATCAGATCAGCCCCTCCATGTCCCCCACTGCCATCAGATCAGCCCCTCCATGTCCCCCACTGCCATCAGATCAGCCCCTCCATGTCCCCCACTGCCATCAGATCAGCCCCTCCATGTCCCCCACTCCCATCTGCCTCTCCATGCCATCCACTGCCAGCTGTCCACCTCAAGTGTCCCCAGCGCCAGTGAAATAAAATACTTACCTTTCCTGTAGAAGGGGGGGTGGCACCGCTCCACAGCTCCTTCATCCTCTTCCCCGCGTGCTGCACTGGATCCTGACGTCACACAGCGTCGGGTCATAGTGCACTCTTACGTGCACTATGACCTGACGATGTGTCAGGATCCAGTGCAGCGTGGCACGGGCTGGCGGGTGACCACGGAGTAGTAAGTAATCGCAAGCGCTTCACTCCCGCTCCGTGGTCACATGACACAAATAAATCCTCTATGCAAAAAACATTGCATTGATGATTGCATTGATTGATGATTTTTGTGTGTCGAATTACTTGATTCAATCGAGTAATCGTTTCAGCCCTACAATGAACGTTACTAAAGGGCACTTGACATGGGCCAAGAGTCACACAGATTATCGCTAGGAACGCTCGTTAGCAATGATCAGGCGGTGTAAATGTACTGCCGATTACCCGACGAACGAGCAAAACGCTTGTACATCGGGTAATTCCGGTTGCAGATTGTGCTGTGTAATCACGATCTGCTGTCAGCAAACAAAGTCTTTATGGGGAAGAGCGATGGCATTAGCAATCGATTCTCCCTATACTCTGGAGGAGATAGTCACATGTAAATGCAGCAGTCTCCTCCACCAGCAAGCAGCAAATTGTCCGGAAGGAACGCTTCCCTCCCGACTATCTGCTGTAATGTCTAACTAATACAGTATAGTGCAATACTGACTGAAGACTGGCAGAATTACTCACTGGCAGCGCTGGCCATGCTGATCACTGACAAATAGCAGGGAGATGAACACATCCTATGTGAAAACCAGAATATGTGAAGCTAACCTAATACAAGCGACCCCCCCTAACATACAAAAAGTCATGACCAGAATACAGAAGAACTAAAATACATAAGATTTTTAAACTGTTACCTGAGGAGGGAACTGTGGTGTGGGGAATGGGGGCTGACCCATCCGTACACTGGCCGCTGTTGAAGGAAACTGATGCTTCTGGTACACCAAGCTGTTCATTTTACTTGACTGGCTATTGGGGCTAGTTGAACTTGCCCTAAAAAAAGACAAACAATTGACTATAACACTGGCGGTTACACACGATCAGTACAAGTAATGCAATGAATTTAACCAGCTTTTACATTTTTATGCAGATTATATCAATGTATGAAATGCAAAATAAAGTACAAGAGTTGACAGGAGCTTACAATGTGCCAAAATACACCGAGCCATACCGAAAAGGACTGGAAGTAGGCGTTGTGCTTCTTCCGGCTACAGGCGGAGTTCCAGGCTTGACATGGTCCAATCCACTCCCATAAGGTTTAAGATCTATATCACTCATCTATACAAAGACAGGAACATGAATATTAATAAAAATCATCAACTGCAAATGCAATTATCTGAGCAAGGCTGAGACAGCCATTCAATATACGCTAATAAAACAGTAAAATATACAACTTTCTCGTGCATGGCATTGGGGGACACAGCACCATGGGTATATGTCCAACTACCACTAGGAGGCACTAGACACAAAAAGTGTTGGCTCCTCCCAGGTGGGCTATACCCTCTCCACAGGCACGAGGCTATTCAGTTTTAGTCTAGTGTCCGTAGGAGGCAGACCTGTCCTGCTTTTTTGCAGGTTCTGCTGTTTTTTATTTTTATTCTTTTCTTTTTTCTCTCTTCCGCAGGTCTCGGTGTTCTCCACCGTTATACCTGCTGCAGGCTGGGGCTCCATCGTGTTCCACTTTAGTTGCCCCCCTGCGGGCGCGTACTTCGGTACCATCGCCGGTCACCCAGTCCCCACGGACTGCATCCGCAGTGGCTTGCCGGCATTCCCACGGTTTCCGTGTTGAGTCTGCCGAAGGGGTGACCCTGCTGCGCCCGAAGACATCGGATGGTGAGTATATCTGATGGTGAGTATACTCCCCTGTCCCTGTGTCCCTGCCCCAGGGTTAGGTTCCCTCCTGTGGCCAGGGGGATGGGATCCACCTTAGCTGGGGGTCCTGGGGAGCCTCCATCTTCCCCCTAGCCAACCCCCCCTTTTTTCTGGGGGGGGTTATATTCTTGTTTCCCCTCCCTTCTCTTCCCCCTTGGTTGGTCTTTTCTCTCCTCCCTGGCCACACAGTCTTCTCCCTGGCTTCTCCGCTACTTTAGTCCCCGGCTTCTGCCGGGACTAGGCCTCATCTTCTGTGGCCCGTTCCCGGCTCCCAGGTGCTCCGTTTGCCCTGATCCACCTGTCCCTAGGTGTCGCTTCTCCCCCCCTACCCTCCTCACCTATTTTTATGATTCGGTGGGCCCTCTGTCGGCCGCGGTTCGCCCCGCCCCCCTCGCTCCATTCCCGGCCGCCTTAATAAATCGAGGCCCCGGCTTTTGGGCCTGCTAGGCCGCAATCTTCCCGGCCCCTCCTCCTTGCTTCCCGGGCTTTTCTGAGCCCCGCCCGGCCCTTGGGAGGGGCTATCTCTTCACCCTTTCCTGGGCTAACGTGTTTTTTCTGCTGAAGGGGGTGGTTAACCCCTTCCCTCCCCTCAATTGCTTCATGTCCCCTGCAGCCCTACTGACCACCTCTTTTGGGGGGACAAGCTGCTGCAGCGCCTCTTTGGGGGAACAGGGCGTCCGGGTCAGGATAGACAGCCTCTGCTGGCTGCTTTTTGAGCATCTCCTCTCCCAGCCTCTCCTCGGTCGCCACGTGTTTTCACGTGCGTCCGCTGTCTGCACCTCTCTGGGTCTAACAATGGCTGCCGTGCGGTCAGCCTGTCCCTGCTGGGTGCAGTACCTCTTCCCAGATCCTTTCCCCGAACAATCCCTTTGTGTCGGTCCCCCATGAATGGGCTCCCTCCGTGTCAATACCATGGGAACCTTGACCGCCTCTCCCTGGCGGTGTCGCTGGCCGCTACCAATCCAAATTGCGGCCACCTCTGCCCTCCCAGGGTCCTCCCTGCAGATGGGGTACGCTCAGTTAGGGGTACCTGCACCCGGGTTCAGCTAGGGGTAGCTCACGGTACTCCCTCGGGTGGTCTCAACGGGGTACCACCCCTCCTCGGCATCCTCGGATCCCCCCCCAGGACAGGCCTGAGGCTGGTGACGAATCCTTCCTGTCACCCCATCCGTTGCCTCTGGGGACACCTCTGCGCCGATTCCCTCGGAACAGAGCATCAGGCGGTCTTCCTCCATACAGAAGCCCTCTGGGAGGTCAAGACGAATGTGGACGGAGGAACCTTTCCTACCCAGGGTTGGTATCCCCTCTAGTGGATTTTCGGATGGTGCTCCCCTGACCGCACAGGTATTCAACCGCACAGGTAAGGCAGCCGTCCCCGTGTTTAGCATACTGAGTCACCTACGCGGTGTCTCTGATACGTACGCCTTCTCCTTAACAGGGGGATTCCTGCACCACTGCCATAGGCTGTCCCTGACAAGCCTTCCTGGTTCCCCTATACCAGGGGCTATCCTCTACACATTTGAGAGTGTTTCCACAGGGTCCCCATCCTGGTGGTGGTGTTCGCCACTCTACCTCATTACAGGGGGTTCCTGTTCTGGGCAAGCGGTTAGCTCGGCTATCGCCTCCTGTAGGTTGGGGAGTTAAGAGCAATTGTACAGCTGCCTTGCCCCTTTTCATAGGTAGTGTACCTACACCTACTCCAGATGCTGAAGCCATTACTCCTGGCTGGCTCTGGGGTGTTCCATACAGCACTATTTCTCCCCTCCGGGCGAGATGTACCATCCACTTCGATTGCCGTTGCAATTGCACCTGTCTGTTCCCAGCCACTTTGCTCCCGTCATAGGTAGAGTATCTACGCCATCTCCTGATGCTGTAGCCAATTCCCCTGGCTGGCGCTATGGTGTTCCGTGCGGCACTATTTCTCCCTTTCTGGCGAGATTTACAGGCCGCCTTTAATTGCCGTTGAAATTGCACCTGTCTATTCCCAGCCATTTTGCTCCCTTCATAGGTAGAGTACCTACGCCATCTCCGGTGCTGTGGCCGATACCCCTGGCGGGCTCTATTGTCTTCCAGGCGGCAACATTTCTCCCTACGGGCGAGATATAGAGGCCACTTTCTATTGCCATAGAGTTGCCCCTGTCCGGTTCAGTTACACCTGTCTGTTCCCTGCCACCTTGATCCCTTAACAGGTAGAGTACCTGCACCATCTCCGGATGTGGTAGCCGTTCCTCCTGTCCGGCTTTATGGTGTACCATGTGGCATTTTCTCTCCCTTACAGGACGAGATTTTGAGGCCTCCTCCAGTTGCCGTGGCCATTGCACCTACCTCATCATAGTGTGCACCAAACAGCCATCTTACTTCCTTCATAGGTAGAGTTCCTGAACCGTCTTTGATGCTGCAGCCGTTACACCTGTCTGGCTTCTATGGTGTACTATGCGGCCCTGTTTCTGTTGCCATTGCACCTACCTGATTGTAGTGTGCACCTGTCTTGTTCTTTGTGGTACCGTGCGGCCCTATGGGTTCCATTGTTAACGCAGTTGCTGTTGCACCTCTCTGGGTCTGGGGTGCACCATGCGGCCACATTGCTTCGATCTTAAATGAAGTTCCTCTTCACAGCCATATTTCTACTTTACAGGTTGTGTACCTGTACCCTCCGAATGCTGTCGCATCCCCAGATGCTGTGGCTATGTTTCCACTCTCCTTGGTCGGCAACATGCAGCCACTTTACCTTTATTTTAGGCGTGTGTTTGTAGTACCCCAAGTGCTGGGCCCTATGGTGCGATCTGTGGCCCAGACGGTTTCTTTCTTACTAGGTGTTTTCTGCCCACGGGTTCTAATCTGTGCTGCAGATGTTGGTTCCATCCGTTTGGTTCTTCCATACGTCTGCCACTCCGTTACTGTCGTCCTCATTGGTCTCCTTGTGCCGCTCAAGGCACTGTCAGCACCAGGTCACCCTTGTTCAGCATGTGCATGGTTACCATATCTGGCAGGGGTGGGTCAGCCCATCCCCCACCTTATCGGTCTAGTGCTGCTTCTGGTAGCTCCAGTATATGACTGATCTGTCTGGTCCGGCGGGTGGTCCTCATTCAACCTCCTACTCCATGGCCAGGTGGTTGTTGGCCTTTGTGCTAGAGTTGCTCTTGCTTTCTCTTTAAGGTCCTACGGTATGCTGTGCTCCGCGTTACCCCATGTTATAGGGGAGTACTCACATTGTTTCCTATTGCTGAGCGGGCCATTCCTGGTGTAGTACAAGGATCTCCACTGGATCTTCTACCTTGTTTGGACATGTAGCTGGTGAGCATCGGCCGCGGCAGCGGTTTTTGGTCATCGCTGGATGTCCGCCTCACGGTATCCTTCTGGGTCCACGGCTTTTTTTTTTTTTTTTTTTTTTTTTTTTTTTCGTCGCTGGACGTCCTCCCTGACGGGTCAAGGACAGGACCACTGAGCGCCACACATCTGTCTGAATTTTCAGCTGATTGCTCTGGTATCGGTCAGGGCCCCGTAGTTCCTTCTGGGTCCAGGTTTTTTCGGTTTTCCCTTGTATTTTATGCTTGGTTGCACTACATGGCGGAGGGACGTTCCCCTTGGACCTTGCCGTCGTCTGTACCCATCAGGTACTTTCTCCCCCCTGCGAGTTTTCTGTATGCCGGTCGCAGCTGGTTTCTACATTTCTATGTAGGCTACCCCGGTTTTTTCATGGCGACTTCTGCATTCCTTATGCATATCGATGTCTGTCGTTTTGTGGTACCTCCGAGCTGCTGTACTTGCCCTCTCTGGGACAATGTTTACGGTTTGCTGGTCAATGTTTTTGGTGCGGCTAGTTGTCCATGGCCAATGTCCCTTCCCCTATGGCGGTTTCTTTTCGCCTTTCCTGGATATGCTGGCTTGCGTTGTCTTCCGGTGGTTCAGCTCCTCGTTCCTTGTGACCCCATCTGGGTACTCCTTTCTGGAGTCCCTGTCCCTGTTCATTTGAGGTCCTCTTGGGATTTGTCTTTTTTTCCATCCTCCCACGTCAAGTACCTGGTATTGAGTGGTTTGGTGCTACGGTTTGCAATTCCACCGTATGGTCTCCTTCGGGAGGGACCTCCTCCTGTTGTAGACCCCTTCCTCCTTAGGCTGTTTGGAGTGCTCTTCTTCTACTCCCATGTCTGTCAGTCCAGTGTGTTCCTGCCACGGTTGCCTGGGCCTGTCTCTGGTTCCTTTTTTCCATGATACTTCACATGCCCAGAGTTTCCTCTGGTCTTGCGCTTTACAGTGCTATCTTGTTTTCGGAGGCTTGTGCCTCGTTTCCTGTTTTTGGGGACGCAGGAGCGATCGTTCTTTGTTCCTGGCTTTTACCTACAACCCCCTCCTTCTCCAAGGGTTGGCAGTTTCCTCTAGCAGCCTTGGGTTTTCGCCTTTACATGGGGCGCTTGGCTTCTTCACCTGGCCTTGCGGTGAGGGGAGTCCTTCTCCCTTCACATGTGAGCCTTGCTATGGCTTCCCTCACTCGTTTGGTTTCCAGTGCTTCCCTGTTTCTTTTCTCCCCTGGCCTTTCAGGGGATGGCCACAGGTTTATGGGTCTGAGACAATGTAGGGCGTTGGGTCGATCCAACACGCAGTGCTGTCCTAATTTTTTTCTCCAGCCCTTGGCTGCGCTTGGTGTTCCCTTTTGCCACCTTCTTGCATTTGGGATTTTCTTCCAGACATTTGTCCTGGGGTGCTGGCAGTCTTCCCTGCTTCTTCTGAGGTTTCTTCCTTGTTATGAGACCTCTTGCCCATTCCGTGTTTTTTCCTGTTGGGTCACATGGTCACATTCTCCTGCACCTGTATGCCCAGCCGGTGGCACGTCTCTTCTTTTCCCACCCTCAGGGACTGCTTTGGGACGTCCCATGGTGCTGTGTCCCTCAATGCCATGCACGAGAAAATTGGATTTTTTTGTACTCACCGTAAAATCCTTTTCTCGTAGTAGGCATTGGGGGACACAGCACCATGGGTATATGTCCAACTACCACTAGGAGGCACTAGACACAAAAAGTGTTGGCTCCTCCCAGGTGGGCTATACCCTCTCCACAGGCACGAGGCTATTCAGTTTGTACCAAAAGCAGTAGGAGAGAGAAGAAAAGCAAGGAACCAACAACTCCCGTACCGGGAAAGATCAAGAGACCAGCCCGGAGAAGCGGAAGTAAAAACATAGGGTGGGATCTGTGTCCCCCAATGCCTACTACGAGAAAAGGATTTTACGGTGAGTACAAAAAAATCCAATTTTGAAGGTATGCACTAAATACCAATAAGAAAAAAAAGGGACAGAACCACTTAGGCTACTTTAACACTTGCGTTCGGAGCGAATCCGTCTGGTGTCTGCACAGACGGATCCGCTCCTATAATGCAGACGATGGGATCCGTTCAGAACGGATCCGTCTGCATTATATTTCAGAAAAAATATTTCTGAAAGTTAGTCAGACAAATCCGTCCAGACTTTACATTGAAAGTCAATGGGGGACGGATCAGTTTGAAATTGAGCCATATTGTGTCAACTTCAAACGGATCCGTCCCCATTGACTTACATTGTAAGTCTGGACGGATCAGTTTGGCTTTGCACGGCCAGGCGGCCTGCTGAGCGGAGGCCAAACGGTGCCAGACAGGCATTCTGAGCAGATCCGCATCCACTCAGAATGCATTGGGGCCGTACGGATGCGTTCAGGGCCGCTTGTGAGAACATTTAAACGGAACTCACAAGCGGAACCCCGAACGCAAGTGTGAAAGTAGCCTTAGGCTACTTTCACACTTGCGGCAGAGTGATCCTGCAAGCAGTTCCGATCTGGCCGGAACTGCCTACCAGATCCAGCAAACCGTATGCCAACTGAGGGCATTTGTAAGACTGATCAGGATCCTGATCAGTCTTAAAAATGCCTGATCAGCCAGAAAAATGCATTGAAATTCCAGATCCGTCTCTGGTGTCATCCGGAAAAACTGATACGGCATTTATTTATTTCACCTTTTTTTTCGGTCTGCGCGATCCGGCATTCCGATATTTTGAATGCCGGATTCGGCACCAATACATTCCTATGGAAAAAAATGCAGGATCCAGCATTCAGGCAAGTCTTCAGTTTTTTTGGGCCGGATATAAAACCGTAGCATGCTGCGGTATTATCTCCGTCCTGATCAGTCAAAAAGACTGAACTAAAGATATCCTGATGCATCCTAAACGGATTGCTCTCCTTTCAGAATGTATGGGGATTAAACTGATCAGTTCTTTTCCAGTATACAGCCCCTAGGATGGCATTTAATGCCAGAAAAGAAAAACGCAAGTGTGAAAGTGCCCTTACTCCCATAGGCTGTAACTTCTATTCTAGGCGACTTGAAAAAAAAAAAGAGCTGCAATATCAGACAGACAATCTATGCAAAGGATTTTTGCCCCAACTGTAAAAGGAAGGAAGGAAACTCCCATACTGAAGTGATAGCATATCGCTAGGATATGCAATCGCTATTGTGATCGGTAGGGGTCTGATCTCAGGAACCCTACAGGTTCAGCGTATGAAGGGGTCACAGCACTAATTCAGCTCTGCGACCCTTTAACCGTTTCCCTACAAAGCACTGTCCCAAAAACCTGCTACGCAGAATTACAGCTGCCTCCATTCACTTAAATCAGCACCGCAGCACCTTCATTTTCAGGATCTCTAGGCAACCAAGTGGTCGGACCCCTCTAGCTATATGCCATCACTTCATATGGGAAAATCCTTTTAAAGGGGGTTGCACCCAGCCTGAAATACATGGAGAAATCAATACTCAATTGCTCCCCATGACTTCACTCCAGCTCCCTGCCTCTCTTTACATGGACGAGTCACATGTACCGCTGCAGGCAATGACTGGCCTAAGTGGTAACTTTAGAGGGGCTGTGCAAGAATGACTGGGGTAGGGGTCAACCCCAAGAAGATTACTTACCTGCTTCCTTCTTCCTGGCACTGGCTCCCCCTCCTCCAGGCCTGTGATGCTCCACTGGGCTCCCTTGATGTAAACATCCGGTTTGACATCGCTACAGCCAATCGCTGGCTGCACCGGAGACTAGATCCCCTTGCATCATGTGACCATTTTCACGGAGTAACGAGAGCAAGTCACCGCTGCAGTCAGCGACTGGCTGTGCCGATGTCAAACCAGATATGGACATCGAGGGAGCCCAGCGGAGCACTGCAGGTCAGACAGTGCAGGGAAGCAGGTCATCTTTCCTTTAAAGGTCAGGTAAAGTAGGATTGCATAAACCCCCCCCTCCCTGCACAACCCCTTTAAGATGCACCACTGTGGTCTGTGGGCTCTGTCTATGTCAAATACACACTTCTGAATACAAATATCTGAAGTAGCCATTGCTGTGAGGAAACATTTCCTACGTTGACATTCATTTGAACTACATAAAAACACTTGTCGCATGTAACAGCAGCTTAGTAAGATGCCATGTTAATCCCTTACAGCACGTTTAGGCCTCTTTCACACGAGCGAGTTTTCAGCGCGAGTGCGATGTGCGGCGTGAATGCATAGCACCCGCACTGAATCCTGACCCATTCATTTCAATGGCTCTGTGTACATGAGCGTTTTTTTTTTTACATGCACCAGTTCTGTGTTTGGTGAAAAACGCAGCATGTCCTATATCCTGCGTTTTTCACGCATGGTTTGAGTTTTTTATCACGCTTGAAAAATGCATCAAAACACATTGCACCCGCATGGAAAAAAACTGAACTGAAAGCAATTGCAGACAAAACTGACTGAACTTGCTTGCAAAATGGTGCGAGTTTCACCGAACGCACCTGGAGCCGATCCGTATCGTTCGTGTGAAAGAGGCCTAAGGTTTTTGGGCCTGTGACCTAAAAACAATCCCTTCTATGAACGCTGCTTCAGCATGCTACATTATGCCACCATATGATATTTGAAGAAGCAGAACCAAAAAACGTCTGATGCAGTAACGAGCTTTAGTATAAATGTCACATCAATAAGGCAGATACACACAGAATGCGCCAAATTTAGTAAGAATCATAGGCCCCAACATAGTTAGCGCATTTCCAGGCAGTCTGTGCGCCACAAAGTCAAATCTACACCAGTGATGAGCTGGCGTAGATCTGAACTATAATTTACACCAGTTTCTGGTGTAAAGGATAGTAAATCCGTTGGCCCACAGGTCCGAGGACCCTCCCAAGCCACGCCCACTTTCCACAGCACATTTCAAACAAGTGAAAAATGCGTAAATACGGCATGCGCCATATTTTGCGACTTTATGCCACACTAGTGGCATAAAACGTTTAATAAATGTCCCTGATCCTGTTTACCTACAGGGTACCTGTCCCGTTTGATCAGGAGGATCAGCAGAACCTAATTTATTGATCTAAATCTCTTTTCATCCTGGGCTTATGCACAAACACAAGGAAGGTAGTCCGAGAGGGACTACTGAATCCAGTGACCAGATGTTTACATCAATGAATCACAAGTTATAAGGAATCTTTTCTCACAGGACACTATAATCAATCCGCTCAGCTCATTTGTTGCAGTGCAATGTTCCCATATTTTTTTTCTAAAGGAAAAGTGGTAATTGATCCCAAAAAATGGACAAAGATATAGCACACGGGGAAGGAAGAAGGGGGGTGTCCAAAACCACATCACAATGAATGAAACTGTATAAAGATGCTACATTTCTAAAACCAATACCCAATCATAAGAGCATCACAGAAGCCCCAAATTACTTAAATATTAGACTGTATTGGGGGAAGGTAACTATTAGGGGTGCACCGAAATGAAAATTCTGGTCCGAAACCGAAAATTCAGGATGCCCTTGACCGAAACTGCCTTTTTGCCCAAATACTTTTAAAATACTTTTTTTTTATGATATTTATAACAGTGCCATCCACAGACCCCCCACCCCATAACAGTGCCATCCACAGACCCCCCCCCTCATAACAGTGCCATCCACAGACCCCCACCCACCCCATAACAGTGCCATCCACAGACCCCCCCCACCCCATAACAGTGCCATCCACAGACCCCCCCCCACCCCATAACAGTGCCATCCACAGACCCCCCCCCACCCCATAACAGTGCCATCCACAGACCCCCCACCTCATAACCGTGCCATCCACAGACCCCGACCCCCCCCCCCCCCTTACTACTGGAGATCAGCTAGGCAAATGTGTTATTACATTATGACCACCCCTGTAGAGAGGTACGGCAACTACAAAACTGGTTTACTATTGTTAGGTCACAAAAGTGGTTATATCCAGTATTAAAATAGAGATAGAGAGAGATATATATATATATATATATATATATCTCTCTCTATCTCTATCTATGTTATGTACAGTACAGACCAAAATATGTCATTCTAGGTTCTTCAAAGTAGCCACCTTTTGCTTTGATTACTGCTTTGCACACTCTTGGCATTCTCTTGATGAGCTTCAAGAGGTAGTCACCTGAAATGGTTTTCACTTCACAGGTGTGCCCTGTCAGGTTTAATAAGTGGGATTTCTTGCCTTATAAATGGGGTTGGGACCATCAGTTGCGTTGTGGAGAAGTCAGGTGGATACACAGCTGATAGTCCTACTGAATAGACTGTTAGAATTTGTATTATGGCAAGAAAAAAGCAGCTAAGAAAAATGAGTGGCCATCATTATGTCCAAAAAATTGGGAAAACTTTGAAAGTGTCCCCAAGTGCAGTCACAAAAACCATCAAGCGCTACAAAGAAACTGGCTCACATGCGGACCGCCCCAGGAAAGGAAGACCAAGAGTCACCTCTGCTGCGGAGGATAAGTTCATCCGAGTCACCAGCCTCAGAAATCGCAGGTTAACAGTAGGGATCGACCGATTATCGGATTTACCGATATTATCGGCCGATATTCAGGATTTTGAACGCTATCGGTATCGGCATTTATTTTGCCGATATTCCGATAGCGTATGGGGAACACAGATCGCGCTGCTGACAGCGCTCTCCGTGTTCCCCTTAGCAGCACAGGGGAGAAGGAAGCAGTGTCTCCTCCCCCTGTGCTGCTGCCACTGCCGCCAATGAAAGGACAGGGGACAAGAGGAGGGGAGGAGCTATGGCCACTGCGCCACCAATGAAGCTTAATCTCTCATTTATTCATATACAGGAGGCGGGAGCTGCAGGATCACATAGCCGGCTCCCGACCTCTATGAGCGGTAGCTGCGATCTGCGGTAGTTAACCCCTCAGGTGCCGCAGATCGCAGCTACTGCTCATAGAGGTCGGGAGCCGGCTATGTGATTCTGCAGCCAGCTCCCGCCTCCTGTATATGAATAAATGAGAGAGGGGTTGTCCAAGTTATATTTATTGATGACCTATCCCCAGGATAGGTCATCAATATCAGATCGGCGGGGGTCCGACACCCCCTCCGATCAGCTGTTTGAAGAGGAGACTCGCACGGTGTCAGCGCTGCCTCCTCTTCACTGTTTTCATTCTAGTCGTTGCATCTGCAGTGGTGAGCAGGTGTAACTACACCCAAGCCGTCCCATTCATTTCAATAGGAAGGCTTGGGTGTAATTACACCTGCTCACCACTGCAGATGCAACGGCTAGAGTGTCGGACCCCCGCCGATCTGATATTGATGACCTATCCTGGGGATAGGTCATCAATAAATATAACTTGGACAACCCCAGTGCGCCCCCCCACCCCAGTATTAAAAACATTGGTGGCGCAGTGCGCCCCTCCACAGGATCCCCTCCTCCTCCTCCGATCGGAGCCCCAGCAGTGTAATGCTGGGGCTCCGATCGGTTACCATGGCAGCCAGGACGCTATTGAAGCCCTGGCTGCCATGGTAAGCTCCATGCTGCTGTGTGCACAAAGCACAGGGCAGCAGGGACAGTGTGAGCTCCTATTCACCCCTGATAGAGCTCTATCAGGGTGAATAAGACAAGGGTTCTAGTCCCTAAGGGGGCTAAAAGTTAGTAAGAAGAAAAAAAAAAAAAAAAAAAAAAAGTTACAAAAATAAAACACCAAAATATTAAGTATAAATGAAAAAGAAAGATTTACAAAAAAAAAACACACATTAACAATAAACATTAATTTTCAGCAGATTTGTGGGATTTTTTTTTTTTTAAAAATAAAAATTCCCAGAATATCGGTATAAATTATCGGCTATCGGCCTGAAAGTTCACAAATTATCGGTATCGGCCCTAAAAAATCAATATCGGTCGATCCCTAGTTAACAGCAGCTCAGATTAGAGACCAGGTCAATGCCACACAGAGTTCTAGCAGCAGACACATCTCTAGAACAACTGTTAAGAGGAGACTGTGTGAATCAGGCCTTCATGGTAGAATATCTGCTAGGAAACCACTGCTAAGGACAGGCAACAAGCAGAAGAGACTTGTTTGGGCTAAAGAACACAAGAAATGGACATTAGACCAGTGGAAATCTGTGCTTTGGTCTGATGAGTCCAAATTTGAGATCTTTGGTTCCAACCACTGTGTCTTTGTGCGACGCAGAAAAGGTGAACGGATGGACTCTACATGCCTGGTTCCCACCGTGAAGCATGGAGGAGAAGGTGTGATGGTGTAGGGGTGCTTTGCTGGTGACACTGTTGGGGATTTATTCAAAATTGAAGGCATACTGAACCAGCATGGCTACCACAGCATCTTGCAGCGGCATGCTATTCCATCCGGTTTGCGTTTAGTTGGACCATCATTTATTTTTCAACAGGACAATGACCCCAAACACACCTCCAGGCTGTGTTAGGGCTATTTGACCATGAAGGAGAGTGATGGGGTGCTGCGCCAGATGACCTGGCCTCCACAGTCACCAGACCTGAACCCAATCGAGATGGTTTGGGGTGAGCTGGACCGCAGAGTGAAGGCAAAAGGGCCAACAAGTGCTAAGCATCTCTGGGAACTCCTTCAAGACTGTGGGAAGACCATTTCAGGTGACTACCTCTTGAAGCTCATCAAGAGAATGCCAAGGGTGTGCAAAGCAGTAATCAAAGCAAAAGGTGGCTTCTTTGAAGAACCTAGAATATGACATTTTCAGTTGTTTCACACTTTTTTGTTATGTATATAATTCCACGTGTTAATTCATAGTTTTGATGCCTTCAGTGTGAATCTACAATTTTCATAGTCATGAAAATAAAGAAAACTCTTTGAATGAGGTGTGTCCAAACTTTTGGTCTGTACTATATATCTCTCTATCTCTCTCTCTCTCTCTATCTCTCTATATAGATATATATATATATAGATATATATAGATATTTAAACTTGGGTATAAACGGCCCTTGCTACCTGGAAAGAAATCTTGTGGTCTCAGCTCTCTAGGACGTACCGTTCCTGAGATAGTCCTAAAAAATGACCCACACTAGCCAATACAAGCCTGCCAGCCTTTCTCTTCATATCCCAACTGCCATACACACGGTCACATGTCCCTTATCAGCCAATAGAAGCTCACAGGCCCTTAGTCTCCACATACAAAGTTTTACTCCAGCTTTCCATAACAACCCAGCCATTTTTCTTCACTGCTGTAGGTCAGCATTAGGCTAGGGCTGCACGACACATAGGGCACAACTACACTGCTACATGTATCCATCTTGGATGGATTTTTTGCGACTGTCGTGTCACATCAGGTCCTAGCCTTGGAGGTGGGGGGCGCTTGTGGTGGCAGCCATAGATAAAGTGGGGCAGGCACTGTGGAGGCCACAGTTAAAGGGGGGCAGGCACTGTTAAGGGAACAGGGGCCACTATTAAAGGAGCAGCTGCTGTGGAGTTCACTGTTAAGGGAGCGGGGTACTGTGGAGGTCTTTGTTAAGGGGGCAGGGAACACTGGAGGACATAGATAAGGGAACGGGTCCCTTATGGAGTTCAGTATTAAGGGGCGAGCTGCTGTAGAGGTCACTGTTAAGGGGGACGGGCCCCTGAGGAGGTCAGTGTCAAGGGAGTGGGGTGCTGTGAAACTCACTGTTAAAGGGGTGGGCTGCTGTGAAGGTCAAAGTTAAAGGGGTTGTCCAAGTTATATTTATTGATGACCTATCCTCAGGATAGGTCATCAATATCAGATCGGAGGGGGTCTGACACCCGGCACCCGCTCCGATCAGCTGTTTGAAGAGGAGACTCGTTTGAAGATTGAAATAAATGGGACGGCTTGGGTGTAATTACACCTGCTCACCACTGCAGATGCAACGGCTAGAGGTAAACAGTGAAGAGGAGGCAGCGCTGACACCGCGCGAGTCTCCTCTTCAAACAGCTGATCGGAGGGGGTGCCGGGTGTCGGACCCCCTCCGATCTGATATTGATGACCTATCCTGAGGATAGGTCATCAATAAATATAACTTGGACAACCCCTTTAAGGGGATGGGCTGCTGTGGAGGTAACATTTCAAGAAGGCTGGGCACTGTGGGAGGGTCAGTGTTAAGGGGTGGGGGGGCTGTGGAGTTCACCGTTATGGGGGATACTGTTGATATCTTTTAACAACACACACAAACATTAAGTGAAATAAATTCAATATACCCGTGCAAAGCCGGGTCCTTCTGCTAGTAATTAAAAAATAAATAGAAAATTCCATTCAAATAAAAGGCTAATTATGTAATACTTTGGTAAAACAAGTCAGCCAGAGCAGCTCTCCATGTTACAGGAGCCCAGAGCCATGAGTTATAATCCCTAATACGTGTATTTAAGTATCTGACCGATTTTAAGTAGTTGACTCCATAGCTCCATGGGGACACTGACGTAAAGCCACTCTTCCCTCTAGCTGAACACTGCAGAGATAAAAACAGACCACAATCTTAGCCAACACCACAAGCACCAATTACATAAACCCAGACAGTCTTTCAGGAAATATCAAAAATCCCCCAAAAAAGGTACTTCCTGCAAATATTAATATACATAATATATATCACCAAAAGGCAAAGAGAAAAGTTACAGTAGTCACCTTGCCAGCGATCATTCCATGCTGACTGCCGGAAGGGATCAGGCCACGGTAAGCCTGGCTCACTTGGCCCGCTCTAGAGAGAGTCTGATGTTGAGCTTGAGGTGCAGGTGGCAGAGTTTGAGATAAAGCAATGAGGGGCTGCCCCCCAGTAGAACCAAAGTTGGGCAAGGACAGCTGTGATCCTTGCAAAGGTAAAGTCATCTGGAAGTACAAGGTAAAAGATAAATTTCATTCATGCATTGGTGAGATTCAGTTAACAGAAAAAGGAGATTTTTATATAACTTACCAGTAAAATCTCTTTCTCGCTCTTCCTTGGGGGGACACAGCAGACCTTGGGTATAGCTCAGCTCAAAGTCTTGTGTCCCCCAAGGAATATGGGCGAGAAAAGGAGATTTTTGTACAACTTAGGCTACTTTCACACTAGCGTTCGGGTGTCCGCTTGTGAGCTCCGTTTGAAGGGGCTCACAAGCGGCCCCGAATGCATCCGTCCAGCCCTAATGCATTCTGAGTGGACGCGGATCCGCTCAGAGTGCATCAGTCTGGCAGCGTTCAGCCTCCGCTCCGCTCAGCAGGCGGACACCTGAACGCTGCTTGCAGCGTTCGGGTGTCCGCCTGGCCGTGCGGAGGCAAACGGATCCGTCCAGACTTACAATGTAAGTCAATGGGGACGGATCCGTTTGAATATGACACACTATGGCTCAATTTTCAAACGGATCCGTCCCCCATTGACTTTCAATGTTAAGTCTGGACGGATCCGTCTGAGGCTACTTTGACACTTAGAATTTTTTTTTACCATATAATGCAGACGGAGCCACCGTCTGCATTATATGAGCGGATCCGTCTCAGACGGATCCGCTCTGAACGCAAGTGTGAAAATAGCCTTACCAGTAAAATCTCTCTCGCTCTTCCTTGCTATACCCAAGGTCTTCTGAGTCCCCCAAGTAATATGGGCGGGAAATTAACAAAAACTAGACTAAACTGCACAAGTGTGTAACGCACTGCAGGTTAAAGATGACATTTCACCTGTCCTGACATCTGTTTTAATAGCTTTGTTCATTCCCGATGTAATAACAATTTGGGAACATATTCTTATATCTATGTTGTGCCAATCCTCTATTATTTCTACTAGAAGTTATGAATGAATTGCTATTAGCCTTCAGTAAGGGTACAGAGGGGAGGTAACCAGTTGGAGGGGGGGGAGGGGGTGTACCTGCACAGACTTACTCTCTATCCAATCAGTGCTGCCATTTTCAGACTGTGCAGGTATTTACCCCCCCAACTGGTTAACTCCCCTCTGTACCCTTACTGCAGGCTAATAGCAATGATTCATAACTTCTAGTAGAAGTAATAGAGGAATGGCACAACAGAGACCTAAGAATAGAAGCTCTAGAATTGTTAAAATGTGGGGAATGCATGACGCTATTAAAACAGGCAGGTCAGGAGTGGTGAAAGGTCCTCTTTAAGCCACGTGTGGTTCAGAAAAAGAGGTCCATGTGACAAACGCGTTTCCCAGGACAACTGTGGTTTCTCGGAGCTAAACTCACTTAAAGGGGTTCTGCAGTTTTTTTAAACTGATGATCTATCCTCTGGATAGATCTGATCGGCAGGGGTCCGACATCTGGGACCCCTGCCGATCAGCTGTTTGAGAAGGCACTGTCGCTCATAGTAGCCCCGCGGTCTTCTCACAGTTTTTCCTAGGCCAGTGACAACACATTGATCGGTCACGTGGCCTAGGAGCATCTCAAACCCATTCAAGTGAATGGGACTGAGCTATGATACCAAGCACAGCCACTATACAATGTATGGCACTGTGCTTGGCAAGCACAGAGAAGGCCACAGCACTCACAGGTGTGCAGATACCTTCTCAAAACAGCTGATACAGAGGTCCCGGGAGTCAGATCCCCACCGATCAGACACTGATGACCTATCCTGAGGATAGATCATAAGTATTAAAAACTTGGAAAGGCATTTTAATGTACATTATAAATCAAAGGAGAAATTAGAGATTGCTCAAAATACGGATTGTTTCACAAGCACTAGCTTAAGAATCCTATGCCATTTCCTTTCATCATGCACTGTGTCTGGTACCGCAGCTCAACCCCATAAATTTGAATGGGGCCAAGATACAATATCAGACGCAACTCATGGACAATGAATAAATTATTTTGATTTTTTTCTGCTGTAATAAAATTCACATGTTTAACACTCACCTGCTGAAGTGCCGTAGGAGACTGAGCAGTGTTGTAGAAGCTGGTCTGACTAGGCTGCTGTCCAGAATACAGATTAGAAGGCTGTCCAAGACCCTGTCGTGTCTGTGGGGATAAAGTGCTAATAAGTTCCTTGCTCATAATACAACAATGTTCTGCTGAAATCAAACTCTTACCTGAAGAATGTGTGTATCGATGAGCTGAGAGCCACCTAAACCAGACTGACCAAGCTGGTGTTCATACAAGATAGAAATGGGCTGAGTATTGGTGGTCTGCTGATATGCTAGGCTAGACTGAGCTTTAGCAAGGTCTTGGTGTTGTACTCCAGGGAAATTATGTAAGGCGCCAGACAAGACAACTTGGGACGGCTGAGACAGATTGCTCTGTAAATATGCCTGTTGAGACCTGTGAAAAGAGTGCGCTGGATAGTAAGTAGTGTATTCCATTTTTATCACTTCTCATTTCCATTCTCTCCTTCTACGTACAAGGTATTAAGCAGAACTGACTCACCTGTATGGCTGGAGAGAGGGAGTAAACAACTCTTGAGCTTGGGATACAGGGGGAGCAGGTGCCAAGCCAAGCTGAGCCTGATGCTGATGCTGCCCTTGCATGGGAGCATAAATGGGGATTGGGATCTAAGAGGAAATTAAAATAAAGAAAATTCAGAAATTGGGAAACACAACTTATCAGAATTCTAGTGCATTTTCTTTGTGAAACTCTTCTACACAAGCTTACAAAGGAAGAGTCCAACATAGGATATTTTCGCTGCATAGGATATTTTTATATTTTAATAGTACGGGCGGTTTTAAATGCAGCGATACTTGTGATCTTTATTTTTTTGTTTATTTTAATTTTGAGGAAAGAAGGGCGATTAGAATTTTTATATATTATTAAAACCTAAAAAAAAAAAATACAAAAAAAAAGTCACCCAAGGTATATACCTTGTATAACAAGCAACTAGATTGCCATTTCTACTTAGTAATGGAAATTGATCCATTACTCATGGAATTCAGTCTATTCTAGTGCAGTGCTGCCACCTACAGGCCTGTGCCAGGCCCTGGCTAATCATTACCATGTAACAGCTTCCCTGATCTCAGTAAGATGAAGCAGTTACTGGTGCGAGAGTGTATTGATCCTGCATTTTCACCATTCAGCTGTCATGACAAACTGGTCTCCGTCCTTTGCCAATGGGGTAACGGTGACTTTCTGCCTCCTAGGGATGCTAGGCTTAAACTCATTAGCTCAGTGTCTGCACGAAGGGTATAGCGGGTAAGAGCAGCTAACACGCTCAGTATTGCCTCCTAGTTCCAGGAGGTGGATTTTTCTAGTGATTTAAACAATTCATTAAAGGGGTTGTCCAAGTTATATTTATTGATGACCTATCCTCAGGATAGGTCATCAATATCAGATCGACACCCGGCACCCCCGCCGATCAGCTGTTTGAAGAGAAGGCACGCGCCGTGCCAGCGCCGCCTTCTCTTCACTGTTTGCCTTCTTGCCGTTGCATCTGCAGCGGTAAGCAGGTGTAATTACACCTAACAGTCCCATTCATTTCAATGGGACAGATAGTTCCCATACACTTGTATAGGAGCGAGTGTCAGCTGTAACACCGTTGACAATTTGGACTATTATCTGCTGTAATATATGAGTAGTACTGCAGATAGAGTCCAGATCAGTATTTTATTAACCTAATGCCCCCATTCTTCCATTGTAAGCATTTAAAGGGCTTCTGTCACCCCACTAAAGTGATATTTTTTTTTGGGCTAGTGAAATTAGTTATATTGCGATATATGACAATATAATTGTGTTACTTACTTTGATCCAGCAGTTTCTGCAAAAAACGAAGTTTTAATATATGTAAATTCGGTCTCTACCGGCAAGTAGGGCGGCTACTTGCTGGTAGCTGCTGCTGAAATCCGCCCCCTCGTCGTGTTGATTGACAGGGCCAGCCGGGATCTCCTCCTCCGGCCAGCCCTGTCGGCATTTCAAAAATCGCGCGCCTGTGTTGATTCGGCGCAGGCGCTCTGAGATGAGGAGGCTCGTCTCCTCAGAACTCCCTCAGTGCGCCTGCGCCGATGACATCACCGAAATAGAAGAAGTCATCGGCGCAGGCGCACTGAGGGAGTGCTGAGGAGACGAGCCTCCTCATCTCAGAGCGCCTGCGCCGAATCAACACAGGCGCGCGATTTTTGAAATGCCGACAGGGCTGGCCGGAGGAGGAGATCCCGGCTGGCCCTGTCAATCAACACGACGAGGGGGCGGATTTTTGCAGCAGCTACCAGCAAGTAGCCGCCCTACTTGCTGGTAGAGACCGAATTTACATATATTAAAACTTCGTTTTTTGCAGAAACTGCTGGATCAAAGTAACACAATTATATTGTCATATATCGCAATATAACTAATTTCACTAGCCCAAAAAAAAAAAAAAAACACTTTAGTGGGGTGACAGAAGCCCTTTAAAGCTGTACTGAAATGTATTGTCAGTGCAATTTTTAAGAGCTAACAGCAGAAAAACAGGGGGCCAAACCTGGAAGTCCAAAATCATGGTGACAAATTGCCTTTAAGGCCAAAATAGGTTTTGTCTGTAAAGTCCAGTTCCTTTACAGTGACAAATACAAAGAGAAAACAAAAAAACTCACTTGGGAGAGCCCTGGCTGGAATCCTTGCTGTTGGGTTAGAGTTGGCGGAGCTAATCGTGCATGCTGAGTATTAAATAAATGACTTGTGTCCATGTAGAATGCAGGTATCTGAGCTGCCGCTCCTGTGCCAAAAGAAACATTAATAAGTAACAAATCTTTAAAAAGCAGAACTAAAAAGTTTAAATATATTTTTAATCATGTTTGACAAAACAGGAGTCAAGGCTCCATTACCTACAGCGGAGAAGTAGCTTGCTGTAGCAGGCACCTTCTGCTCATTCTTCATATGAAGGGGACTAGGGGTACATTCACAGTTGCTTTTCTGAATCTGGCAGGCTCTTCCGGTAGCCTGTATTTATTTGTCCATCCAAAACCTGACATTTATGCCAGAAAGCCACGGGTTCACCTCCAGATCCCATTATAGTCAATGGGAATCGGGTGGTGAATGGAAGAATCTGGCAATGCGGATCCGGTAAACTCTGGCAGGCTAAGACTGTCAGATCAGGTTACTAGACCACACCCTTCTCACTTCCCAAATTTCTTTCAGGTGCAGGGAGAGAGTCAAAATGATAAAATGAGCACGTATCGGGTTTTTTTTTTGTCCGGCCGCCACCCACCATATCTGCCCTGCTGCGGGCGGATCTCCACTGGTCCCCATTATAGTGAATGGGGAAGGGCAGACTTCAGGCACCCCACGGCTGTACAGCGGTGTTAAACAGGTCTAATTAGGGCTTCAAAGTCAACTTAAAGAAAACGTGACAAAGAGACATGGCATACCTGCTGCAGACTGGGAGACGTACACCTGTGGACTTTGCTGCTGGGCCATTAATGAGGGCATGCAGCTGAGTTGAGAGAAGTGACTAGCAGAGGGCATACTGCTGCTGCTCTGGAGCTGCTGGGGCTTCACTTTGCAGATATTAGGAGGATCCGAAGTTGTGGTAGTTTTTGTGCTAAGTGATGAAGTCGTGTATGTTCCAGCACCTGGACAAACAGCATTAATAAATAATATCTACATAATTACCACTACTAAGCATTAAAAGTAAACCGTAATTTGTAATTCCCAATTACCTGACAAGGAAGTAGTTGGTGTTACTGAAGCAACTGGGATAGGTTGCATAGATGCACTGGAGAAAGAATTATATTGAACATTGCTGGGTGGAGGAGGCCCAGCACTTCCACTATTGGCGGTTACACTACCAACTCCAGTGTTGGAATTGGAGGAAGCCCCAACTACTGAAGTGCTGGTGGGAGGTGCTGCTGGGGTAATTGGGGATCCTTTTTCAGCGACACTTGGGGAGTTCTCCCATGCCTTGCGAGCAGACTCCATCTGTAGAAAAGAACACAAAGAAACAATCATCATGATAAAAGTGAGAAAGGAAAATTTGTGTCACTGCGCCCCTTATGTCCTGTCATTGACAGCCACCGTTGCCTTTGTTTGCAGTGGTGCTGCGAATGAGAAACCTGGACTGCTATGGACTTGAACTATTTGGTCTTTAGCTACCAACCCAGGTTCTGTTGGGTATCTGATGGTCGGTTTGGGTCAGGATGCCTCGTAGTGAGCGCTTCAACCCTGCCTTTGCTAGGAAGCGACACACTGCCCCAACTTTCTGGAGAGCCATTGCCTATGATAGTTGGTCACCCCTTGTAGTGGTACGATTGACACCAAGTTCAGAAATCCCTCAGCCATATGTGTTGTCTCTCAAGGCAGGACTTCAAACTGGCAATTTTCAGCATGATAATGCTCACCCAGATTCATAAGCAAATCCTCTACCAGAGAGCAGTTTTCCATTGTTCCCAAGTTCGGCAAAAGTTTGCTTTACACAATTCAAGCCAACACCTGGCATTGTGGATAGTCATCTATGCTGCTGTTCAGCTATGGAAGACTAGTGCACAAAGAATGCAACATACAGATGTGGTGCAGGGTTTTACCGTCATTTACTAATGTCCGCTACGTATCTAAATAGGTGAATTCTAAATTGTGAAGACTGATCAGAAATCAATGTATAACCGGCCCTATCTATGCCAGCTTCCCCTAAGCTCCCTCTGAAGGGCAACATCCCAGGTCTTGACCTGGGTTAAAATTATGGTAAATTGCTGACATTTTTCACACGGTCATAAAGCGGATTCCATCCTTTCAAACCCAAAGCAGAAACATGAGTAGCATAATATGTATGTTATGTACCTTGAGAGTCAGGTCAACAGTTGCAGGAGACACCGGTGTTAGGCTCGAGCTCTGCTGAAGAGTCTCTCGGCGAGATAGGGGGAGACTGTGGGGAATGGGAACCTGAAACAGCAGCAATCTAAGTCAGACATAGTTCTCAGACATCAAAACTGACTGGAGGAACAGCAATATCAATCAACTGAAAAAGTGTATTATTAAACTTACATTAGGCACCAAAGTAGACTCCAATTTTGAGCTGCCTGACGATGCAGTATTAGGAAGGGTGTTGGACAGGCTTGTGTAGTCAGTTACAGTTTCCTTAGAAGTGGAAAAGTAAACGAACTTCAATTTTCCAATTACATCCAATATACATCTACATTCTCATTGTTTCCAATCATATGAAGATCTGCTTAGTACCTTAGTGCTTGTTCCAAATTCAGGTGCAGATACCGACAACATACTGGTGATTTCCGGAACCACTTCTGTTATAACTTTACTGTCCTTTGATGGAACTGGTTCTGGGGTGTGAACTGTATTTGGAATTTGCTTTTCCTGAGTCTCTGGCTCCGACTGCTGCACTTCTTTTACTTTGCGGTTCTTTAAGGACCGCTCCTTACCGATAGGTCCCGGCTTATATTCCTTACTCAGAACTAAATTAAGATCCTGAATCTAGAACAAAATGAGTTACACAGAACATGTTACTAAAGGTTCTCAGAAATTTGTAGCACAGTATTATATAGCATGGGTCACCCAGTACACAGCCAACTAAAGGGTAATTCACATCAAGTTGTAGCTCTCCACAGAGCCTTCCACTGAGGAGATCTGTTTCATAAGGCTAGTTGCACACTAGCATTATAATCTTCCAGCAGAGGAACAGCCTGCCGGAGTTCATTATATCGGGCATAGCTGGAAAAAGCCTAAGCAGCACCAGGCCCTATTGCCTATAATGGGACCAGGCCTGTTTCCGGCAGTAGGGTTGGGATTCAGCCGGATCCCAAATGAGTCATTTTAGTGAATGGGCTGCGGCATGGTAAGGCAGTATCTGGCTATGCTAAATATGAAGATTTTTAACGCTAGCCTTAGCCAAAAACAGTACAGTGTCCAGGAAAACGTATGTACACAGATGAAAAGCAGTTCATATGGAGACTAAAGTTTCATCTTCTGGACTCTGTCTCATTTAAGTGAAAGGATTCACTGAGGCTTAAGGGGGTTATTTACTATTCTGAATTATGCCTAAATTAAAGCATATTTCAGGCACAGATGGCAGCACAATGGTTAATTGCACTGCTTTCTGCGACTTTTCCCCGCTCACGCCAGGCCTAAAATTCTGGGCATGGCACGTCCAAGGAAGGGCCGGCAGGCCGTCTCAATCATTTTGTAGGCCTATTTTAGGCGTAGAAAATGGTCTAAATGTAAAACAGCTTGGAAGCTATATTTAGAACTGGCGCTGGATGTGTCGAAGTTATGGAGAAGCCTGTCCCTTTTCATAACTTCGTCGATCCACCGCCAGCTACGGGGCTTTATTAAGACTGGCGTCTAAAATGCCGGTCTTAATATGCCCATAAGTATCTATATAGATACTGAATCCATTGTCAATTTACTGCTGCCATGAGGGAAAGAACAGTATAATAGTAGGTGTAGAATTTGGATAACAGTACATATGGCAGCTCTTTTTCTCTTGATAGTCCTAGATAAAGATGCCAATAGCAGATGCTCTTACTGAGTCACTCATCCTCCTTCCCTCTCTGACTACAGGGATTGAGTGATCGAAGTCAAGGGAGACTGTTTGCTGTGCTAAAGGTCCAAAGAACGATCTAAAAGCCGAGCCAAGCCAAGGAACAGGAACACAGTGACTTAAAAAAAATTATATACAGAAAGTCATCCACCGGGAAAAAAATAAAAATACATAGAATATTGGCATATGCTGCTAATATGTGCTAAAACATTTTTTGATGTTCGTGTCCCTTTACGTGCGGTTTATAGTTGAGTGCTGTAATAGAAAGTAACTGGTAAGAATGAAGAACTTTTTGCCACCTTGTGGTTTGTCCTATTCAGTAAAGTGGTAATTACATCAGTAATGCCTTAAAGGGGTTTTCCCAGATCCTGATATTGATGTCATGCTCAGGATAGGTCATCAATAACAGATTGGCAGGGGTCCTCAGTGTAATCAGCTTTTTGAGGACGCCAGTGATCACAAAGGCCTCCTCGCAGTTTACTAAGCACAGCACATTGGATAGTGGCTATGCTTTGTATTGCAGCTGGGCCCCATTTAGGTGAATGGAACTGCGCAGCGCCCAAGCCAAGTCAACGATAAACGTGACATCACTGGCCTAGGTAGAGGCTAAAGTGCTCGGAGTGCCACTGCCTCTTGAAACAGCTGATCTAATATTGATGCCATATCTATATCGAGGAAAGGTCATCAGACTCTCAGAAAAACGAGATTTTTGTATAACTTACCAGTAAAATCTCTTTCTCGCTCTTTCCTTGGGGGACACAGAAGACCTTGGGTATAGCTCATCTCCATAGGAGGCGTGACACTAAGTGAAAACTGTTAAGCCCCTCCTCCACAGCTATACCCTCAGCCTGGAGAGAGAGGCTGCCAGTTGCGTGTCCAAGTAGTGAAAAAAAGGCAAAGTCCAAAAGTGGAACCAACAAGCCAACTACCCAACGGGTAAAACAACTCGGAAACCGTGTAGAGAAAAAACAAAGAATGGGTGGGTGCTGTGTCCCCCAAGGAAAGAGCGAGAAAGAGATTTTACTGGTAAGTTATACAAAAATCTCGTTTTCTCGCCCAGTTTCCTTGGGGGACACAGAAGACCTTGGGACGTTCAAAAGCAGTCCAAAAGGGGGAGGGACCACAGCACCAAGGCGAATCACCCGAAGGCATCAAGAAACCGCCGCCCGCAGACCAGGCGGCCCAAGGCAGCATCTGCCGAAGCCAGAGTATGCACCCTGTAGAACGCTGTAAGGCAGACCAGTGACCGCCGCGCACAGACGCATGGCCGAAACCAAATGCCACCGGCCCAGGAGGCACCGACCGCTCCGGTGAAACGAACGGTGACACCAAAAGCAGAACCCTGCCCTTGGTGCGGTAACCACAGCAACAACCACTGTGAGAAAGCGGAGGAAAGCCACCCCGGAGGCCACCAACCCGTTGCGCGGACCTCCTGGAAAACCAAGAGACCGAACGTCGACAAGAGTCGGAGATCTCCAAGTAAAAACCGCAAGGCCCAAACAACTCCCAAATCGGTGAAGTGTCCGTTCCCGGGGGTGGGAAGGGGAGGACGAAAGCCCCGTTAAAATGAAAGACAAACACCACCTTCAGAAGGAAGGAAGAGACGGGATGGAGAACAGCCCTGTCCCGAGGAAAGAGAAGGCTCGGAACAAGAAGGGCCGCCACCCAGGCACCCGCCAGAGACACGACGGCCACGGAAACATAACCGTACAGGACAGAAGGAGTAGAGAGAACTCCTGTAACGGCTCCAAGGGAAAGATTGGAGCGCCAAGAGCCCAGTATGCAATGCCCAGGGCGGTACCCAGGGGCAGTACGAGGGAACCCCAAAGCCGCTCCACGGAAAAGGGCCCTGACAGGCCCAGAGGGCCGGGGAACGCCGAAAGGGGAAGGACAGCGCTGACACTTGACACTTCAAGCAACAGAGTCCCAGTCCCAGATCCAGGTCGGACTGGAGAAAGACAGAACCATGGAGAGAGAAAGGCAGAGTGGGGGAACGCCCAGCTTCCCACAGAACCCCCGGTAAAACCCCTAAGTCCTACAACAGATCCTGGACAAAACACGGCCAGGAGCGAACACTAGCGAGCCCGCTAGAGTCGCCTGGGCAAGCGGGTGAAACCCAATGTGAACAGGCGCAGACCAGTAACACCGGCAGAACGGTCGGCAAAACTGGTCCCGTCGGCCCCCGAGCAACGTAGTCCTGTAACCACCCGGAGTGGGGGAGCAGAAGGACAGACGGAAGGAACCGAAGGGTCCGCCCAGCAACCGCCAGGACAAGACAGGCTAAAGTCCATGCTGATGTAGCCACCACAGGAAGACGTCCTACAGTCCCGGTGTGGGAGATCTAATGACAATCTCGACCGAATGGGGGTCCTCCCAAGTTACAGCCAGAGTGAACAAGGGAGACAGCACGAGGCCAAGAGGAACATCAGAACCATCCACATGAACAACCAAGCTCTCCCCAGAGGGGAGGGCAGCGAAGGAACAGCCACTGAAGCGCGGCCGGGCAAAAGCCACATCGGAGGGAGCCGAGCCAAACCGAGTGGGAGCCAAGCAGAGCCGGCGAAAAAAGGCAGTCGAGACAGAGGCCGGCATAACACCCTACAACTGAAAGGAGGAGTGGGCAACAGGGAAGCCATAGGACAGCTCAAAGGCAGAACCCCGCTCACCGAGACGCCCGGTTCACTGCCACGCAGAAGGCGAGTACCCTGAAGAACCCAAGGTGGAGGTCCTACGGACCTGGGTAAGTGAGCACCCAAGAGCAGCTGGGTGACCATCCCGAGAAAAGCGGCCCGAACCCGGTAGCGGACCAGCCTAAAGCGCAGAGGGGGCGCCAAAAGAAAAAACTCATACTGCACGACACCCGAAGAGGAGGAAAAAACAGTAGCAGGCGAGGGAACAGCAGTCCCGCCAGAGCTAACGCAGAAATCGAGTGGCACTGCAAACGGCACTCTCGACCCAGTGACCACTTGCGCCGGGAAGCGAGTGCACGGGAGAACGAAAGGGTACGTATCAAAGAACCACGAACACTCCCCAGGAGGAAAGGCCAACGGACATGGTGGATGCCGAAACAACGGGACCACAATATACAGGCCAAACCAGAAAAACGAGCACCACCCAGCTCGGCGAAGTAGAGAGCAAGTAGAGCCCATCTACTCATATCTAAAGAATACACCTTTGAATACAGCGGCATACTTGTAATGCTTGTATGACAGCACCCAAGGGTTATACAGGTGGACAGAATGATCTCTTTAGAGAAGAGTGCAAGGCCCGTGACAGCACCACAACCCAAGAGAAAAAAGGGTATGTCGCAGGAGGAAGTGAGGCATACGTACGAACAGCCCCGCAAGCAGTGAGAAGGCCAACCCACCTATGGGAGGAGAAGGCATACACGGCCCAAACAACGGACAGAGCGCACCAGAAAATTCCGCTCACTGCAAAAAAATAGTCACCCAGTGAAGGGGATCAGCCACAGAGCCCAACAGTATCAACGGAAGTGCAAAATGCAACCTGAAAGGGAGTGATGCACAAGACATCAGTATGGCATGCGATGGGAACGCAGGCAGGCCCCCCAGAAAAGGGGGAAATGCACCTGGCAACACTGCAGCTGGTAAGAATGCAAAGGCCCGTCCCAAAGGGGGGTTGCCCAAGGCCAGTAACAACTTCAGAGAAGTAGAACATACCATAGTTCGCCCAGAAGGTGACTAATCACATGGCCGCACAGTACCCAGCGGGAACGCAGGAGGTCCGCCCAGAGAAAGGGGGACATGCACGGGGTTATCTTACCATAAAGCGAGTGCGCAATAACCCACCTAACACCGAATACTGTGAGAGTGCAACTACTCCACAACGAAGGAGAACAAGCAAGAATCCCGCACAGCATTTCAAGGACAGCCATGGGTCACGTGAGGGTGCAAATTCTTGCCCATGGATGAGGTGGGCCGTGTATGGCCCGCAACATATCCGGCGAAAGAGCAGTATTCCACCCAGAAAGGGGCGGGTAATGCACACGGCCGTCATCGCATCCAGCAAAAATGCAAGCACCCCGCCAAGGATGCGGGACATGCACATGGCCAGCAACGCACTGGCGAGAAAACAACCACAGTCAGTGGCGTTGTGCATATGCCGCCTGAGGAAAGGATACATGCTCATTGCTGGCAGCGATTCCAGTGAGTGCAGCACACCACCCAAGGAAGGTGTCGTGCACATGGCCGGCAGCGAATCCAGTGATAGTGCAGCAAACCACCTATGGAAGGAGTTCATGCACATGGCCGGCAGCAGATCCAGAGAGAGTGCAGCATTCCGCCTATGGACGGAGGTCATGCGTATGGCCGGCAGCGAATCCAGAAAGTGCAGCATTCCGCCTATGGAAGGAGGCAATGCACATGGCCGGCTCATGCATATGGCCGGCAGCGAATCCAGCGAGAGTGCAGCGTTCTGCCCATGGACGGAGGTCATGCATATGGCCGGCAGCGAATCCAGAGAGAGGGAGCGCAGCAGCCCTCCTTTGGACGGAGGTCATGCGTATGACCAGCAGCGAAGCTAGAGAGAGTGCAACATTCCACCTATGGAAGGAGGTCATGCATAAGGCCGTAGCGAACCCAGCGAGAGTACAGCATTCCGCCTATGGAAGGAGGTCATGCATATGGCCGTAGCGAACCCAGCGAGAGTGCAGCGTTCCGCCTATGGAAGGAGGTCATGCATATGGCCGTAGCGAATCCAGCGAGAGTGCAGCGTCCCGTCTATGGAAGGGGGTCACGCATATGGCCGTAGCAAACCCAGCGAGAGTGCAGCGTTCCGCCTATGGAAGGGGGTCGTGCACATGGTCAGCATCGTATGCGGTAAAAGGGCAGTATTCCGCCTACAGAAGGGGGTCATGCACAAGGCCAGCCCGCAGCCAGAGAGAGTGCAGTATGCCGCCTATAATGGGGGGTCATGCACATGGCCAGTACCGTGACTGGAGAAGGCGACTAATTCTGCCTATAGAAAAGGGCGGCCTGCACCTGGCCAGCGCCGTATCCCAGGAGAGGGCAAGGGTCCGCCTAGAAGGGGAACATGTATACCTGGCCAGTGCCACGGAGCGCAACATGCCGCCTATGGAATAGGGGCAGGCATACGGCCAGCGCTCTAAGGTCAGGCTGCAGCATCCTGCGCAGCCAACAAAAAAATACAGATACCTCATATATATATATATACACACATACTGTTAATTCTTTTTTTTTTTTTTTTTTTTTTTTTTTTTTATTTATTATTCTAAAACACAGCCTCTTTGAGGCAGGAAGGGGCCACCATATAAGGGCACAGCCTCTTTGAGAGGCTAGCCATCCTAGGGTCTCCTCCAGATGGGAGCCGTCGGCATCCAAGAGGTTAACAGGGATCCGACCTGAGAGCGGTGCAGCGATGCCCTGGGGGCGGGGGGACCTCCGGCGGGAAGAATTCGCGCCTGGAGAGTGCCCGCCCCCTCCAATCGAGGCCGGAAATTTGCGGCCTACTAGGCCGCGAAGCCGGGGCCTAAATTTTCGCGGCCGCGAAGCCGGGCCTAAATTTTCGCGGCCGCGAAGCCGGGGCCTAAATTTTCGCGGTGCCCGGAGGTACCGGCAAGGACCTGGAGGGAGCGGAGCGGCGCGTGCATAATACCGGCCGCGGGAGCCCACCCCGCGGGCCGGAACAGTCAGGGGGCCCGGGAAGGAGCTGGAAAGAATCTTTCTGCGGCGCCCGGCCGACCGGAAAGACAGCCTCTGAGAGCAGCAGTGGTCGCCAGGGTCTGCTGGGACACCGCACCAGTCATGCCGGCCGCGGGTGCCCACCCCGCGGACCGGAAACAAGGGCCCTACGCTGCAGCCGTCAGGAGAGGGCCTCTGGCCCTGAGCAGCGCACCGGTAAGGCGATGGGGGGGGGGGGGGGAACCCTGTGACCGGGTGCCCGTATAGAGGCAGCTCCCTGGGCGGCATGATAGGGACGCCAGCATAACCCCTCAGTGGGCACCTATTGTGGAGGGGAGGAGAGGGAGCTAATAAAACAAGCTAGGATGGGGCCAGCCTAGGACCAGCAGGGACCAATATGGGGGTCAGTCACGCAGGAGACCTGGGTGGGGGGAGGGGGTCGTAGGGCTGGAGAAGCCACTCTCTCACCACAGCCGTCTTCACCCTCGGTCCGTTCCAGCAGGGTCGCCCCTTCAGCTACTGGCACCGTAGTGGCAGGACGCTGGAAGAGGGGCTTGGCGTGCGGGCGACCCTTGCGCTGGCGGGATGCAGGGGAGCTGGGCTGCCCTGGTCCACCTTGCCTTCTGTGGGGGAGGCAGCAGTGCGGATGACCGGCACTGGCGCAGCTCAACCCCGGGAGAAACAGAGAGGTCTAGTGCGACTCTGTTGTCCCGTAATGTCTGGAACAAAAAGAAAAGAAAAAGTAAAAATCAAAATTAAAAACAAGGAGAAAACAGCCCTGCAGTAGCAGGGAGTGTCTTGCCTCCTTGGACACTAAGCAAAAACTGGCAGCCTCTCTCTCCAGGCTGAGGGTATAGCTGTGGAGGAGGGGCTTAACAGTTTTCACTTAGTGTCACGCCTCCTATGGAGATGAGCTATACCCAAGGTCTTCTGTGTCCCCCAAGGAAACTGGGCGAGAAATCCAGTTTTGTTTTTGAGGCGTTCACTGAGTGCTAAAAATGACTGAAGACCTTTTTCTAGGGGACAGTAAAATTACTAGAATACCAATTTTATATACACTTAAATAAACCTTTGAACAGGAACAGAGCCTTGGATCAACAAAAAAAAAAAATGTTTTAATCAGGTGAAACACAGCTACTTGTCAATACGAACAGATAGATACTGAGGTTCCTGGTGACAGATTCCCTTTCAACCACTTGCTAACATTACCTTCTGGGTTTTAATCGGTCCAGCTCTCGGCTGCTTTTGTCTCTGCTCTTTTGGCTCAGGTAGAGACTCTGTTTTTTCAGAGAGGGACGGTGTACCTTCATTGTCACTACTGCTGGATGCAGGGGCACCAAACTGAATAGTGTCTATTGTCAAGTCAACAGAGACATCTTGGCCATTTTTAGATGTCTGCAGCAGAAAAAATATATATCATTTTCCAAATTAAGATGAGCAACACATTCTATGTACACTGCAAGCAAGCATACAGTCACCATAATGTGTGAAACAGTACCTCGGAATTGGTAGCTGACACAAAACCTGTTAAAGGTTTATTCCAGGCACTGGAGGATGGCGGCTGTGGAGGATTTATAGGTCCCACTGAAATGAAAGGCGTAGGAAATTAATCTATACTAATATACTTTGTTATAACTACACACAACTTTCATATTAGTAGTATTTAATTGCTTAACACCTTTGATTACATTCCCAGACTCCAACCCTTTAGGCTATATTCACATAGAATTATAATTTAAATAATCCACGGCAGAAAAGCAAGACAAACTACCATCTATGCAGCAGATATGACAGCCCATCAGCGGCATGGTAATCCAATGGGGCTAACCCGGGTTTTTGCCACATACAATCAGCAGGAATAATGAACATGGAAATAATTTTAAAGAGTCTGTACAGGATTATAAAACTAAAAAACTAAAAACATGGCTGCTGTCCCACAAAGATGGTACCACAAAGGTGTGGTGCTGTTTCTAGAAGAAAGCAGCCATGTATTTATAATACCCTACAACTCCTAAAAAATAAAAAGAAATCAGCAGCGTGTTCATTATTCAGCACAACCTATCCTCAGGAAAGGTCATTAGTATCCGATTGGCGGAAGTCCGACTCCCAACACCCTCACCGATCAACTTTTTGAATAGGCAACTGTGTTCCTTTAACTGTACACAGTCTAACTTGTAGCGGTGGCGCACTGTAACTACAACTGCTCATCCTGTTCTACTGAAGGGGACTAGCAGTTGTAATCACCATGCACCGCCACTACAACATGCAGTTAAACAGTGAAGAGGCCGGAGCGCTCATGCCTCTTCAAACAGCTGATCGGTGGGGGTGCCTGGAGTAGGACCCCCGCTAATATGATATTGATGACCTATCATAATACAGTAAACTTTACTTACATTTCTTGGACAAGTCATTCAGAACACTTGGGGCTGTCATTTTGTTTTCCCACAGCTCTGTTCCCAGAGTACTGGGTGGCTGTGATGGAGGTTGTGGTTTTACAGGTCCAGAAAACTCTGACCCATTTGTGGTTGGCTGTGTTTGAACAGCTGCCGGAGCTTGATTTGAAGGCATTGCTGCAGGTACCGCTGGGGATAGATTTTGAGAAGCAGTAAGCCCCGAAGATTGGGCCTGTAATGCCGCTGCTTGCTGCTGCTGTTTCTTCACAAAACGAGGTGGAAGCTTAGAATTTTGGCCTCGCCCTTTCTCACCAGAACCTTTTTTATTCCAAACCTAGAAGAGCAACACAACATTCAAAAGAACAATCCAAGATATTAAGTAGAACATGATTACATAAAAATCTGTTCGATTAGGATCCTGCATGGTAATTCTTTCTACAATCTGTAGATGCCCCATGTCTGTCTCTTGTTAGAAAAGCCCTGAATGATTATCTGTTTATGGCAAATAAGGCCCGTACAAATCAGCAGAATTTGGCCCAGAATCCACGCCCCAGAAAAGGACATGTTTTTGTCCACTGAAAACAAAGGGAGGCAGTTTCCTTCCATGTGGCCACCCAGTGGTTTTTGGCACAGAATCTGCAGCTGTCAAAACTCTGTAAATGGCCGCTGTATTTCAAGTTTTCCATTACCCATGGGATAGCGGATAACTACTAGATAGCTAGGGGTCTGTCTGCTGACACTCCCATCGATTGCGAGATCAAATGAAATTAATGGAGAGGCAGGTCAAGCATGTGTACTACTGCTTCATTCATCTCTATGGCAATGTAAGGGATAGAGTATAGCACTCTGCTATTTCTGGCAGTACTCCTTGTCCTTCTGATCGGTGGAGATCCCAGCAGACACCCACAGATTTAATAGTAATCCACTATTCTATAGAGAGGGTATAACTTGAAATCACTGGATCCTCTTTAAGAGATTGTCCAGCCACTTGAAAATAAGTAAAATTCACCTTAACAATGCTCCTATTCTGACATTTCCCAGTTCCCTGAAGTCTTTACTTCATGGTCTCCTGACAAACCTAAAATGACCACTCAGCCAATAAATAGCTAGGGAACTGTCAGCCGGATTGGCATTCAGAAATATATTCTGCATTTACTATATTGTGGTGTGTATTATTGTGAGTTCTTTATATACATTTTTATTATTTTGTCTCCCCTTTTTAACTTACTGTCTGACCCGGCGCAATGATAGATAAAGCTAGGTTCAAATCTGCAGTGGAGGTCCACCAGGAGCCTCAATTGCCGACTACGGCTAAAAATAGGAAAGAAAAAGTGCATGCAGTCGTAGTTTGTCCAACAGAATACAGCAATTCATAACTGAAACCTGGTAGATCCCTATCCAATCAACGGGACCCAGCAGGGGCTGCTGTTATACTCGTTTCCCAGACATGAGATAAAAATAAGTAATCAGGTTGCAGGGATGATTTCTAATCTATGCTAACATGGAAATATCGGCAATCAGACAACACTGTATTGTGCAGTAAACCTCATGTATGAGCGTAGCAGAAAGTGCTGCATGAGAAATACTGTACAGGCCAACTAGGTCAACATTATACCTGTACCGTTTGCTCTTCCTTCTTTCTGCGTTCTTCATCCTGAAGACGTTTCTGTTGCTTTTTGGAGACCACTTCTGTGAAACCATCATTGAGGTTGGACTGAGAGTCTTCTAGTGTAGTTACTTCAGGGTGATCATCTATTATCACAACACCTGAGACCAAAGATAACACTTAAAGGCTTCCGTCATGTTAAGTATATTAATTCAAGGGTAAAACATTGTTATTTTGATTTTTGCAATATACATCAACTTAAACCTGATGCTTCCTTGGTAACGTATTCACAATAGTTCAGCCGAGCATGCACGTGTTCTGACTAAGGAGAGGTGAGAAAGTCACTGGTGGGAGCTTATCTCTCCCCTCAGAACAAAGGGATGAGACCAAGAACCAGAACAGTAGGGACACTCCGTTCACAAGCTCCGGACAAAATTAAAGGCTTCAGGGACTAGGGTTGTCTCGATACCAAAATTTTGATTCGATAAAGTATTGCAATACTCGATACCACGTGAAAAAAATAAAAACACCAAAAAAGCCACATGCATTCCGCATTTTATGGAACGTCCGGCCATAATCAAACAGTCCTATCCTATTTTTTTTTTTGGGGGGGGGGGGGGGACGACGACGACGAGGCGACTAAAAAATAGTGAATCACACATTTAGGCTAGGTCTACACAACGACATTTGTTGCGCGACAGATAGGGCGCAACATTTGTCGCGCGACTTTTTGTTGCACTAATGTTGCGCGACTATTTTTATAATGGCAGTCTATGGTGTCGCACTGCAACATGCTGCGATGCGACAGTCGCAGAAAAATCCATCTCGAATGGATTTTCTGCGACTGTCGCGTCGCAGCATGTCGCATGTTGCAGTGCGACACCATAGACTGCCATTATAAAAATTGTCGCGCAACATTAGTGCAACAAAAAGTCGCGCGACAAATGTCGTCGTGTAGACCTAGCCTTATTTATTTTCAGTTACAGCGTTCACCGCATAGGAGATAATATTTTAATAGTTTGGGACTTGGAGATATGTAATATGTTTATTTATTGTTTGTATATTTTATATGTAAAATTGGGAAAGGGGGTGATTTCTACTTAAGATTTTGGTGGTTTAAAAAAATGTTTTACTTTTTATTTAATAACCATTTCCCCCTTAGGGGCTAGAACCTGGGATCTTTTAATCCCTTGTCATATTTACCTTAATAGAGCTCTATTAGGGTGAACAGGAATTTGCACTCTCCCTGCTGCTCTGTGCACACAGCAGCAGGGAGCTTACCATGGCAGCCAGCAATGTTTTTAAACCATTAATACAAATACAGGAGGCGGGTGCCGGCGGCAGAATCGCATAGCTCAGGTGACGCATCTGAGGGGTTAACTGCCGCTGATCTAAGCTCCCTGTCAGGTCGGGTGCCGGCTATGCACGGGGGGGGGGGGGGGGGGGGGGGAGACTCCTCCTCCCCTGTGCTGCTCTCAGCGCGCTCCATGTTCTCTGATACTAGGCTGTGCAATAGTGCAGCCTAGTATCGGTAAATGGCAGATGCCGGTATCAAATCGATACCAGTACAAAAGGTATCTACTGGGTATCGATAATTCGATACCGGGTGCAACCCTATCGGGGACAATGATCTTATAGGTATGGCCAGTTTATATTAATTAACCTGCAAACTGCATATAGAAGTTATTTGTGCTGAATAGCGATAGAAGTCTTAGGTCAAATAGTTAAAGTTATCAGTGAATCAGTTGAATACAAAATACCACCTTATTTTGTAAAAACAATGCGAAGTAAAGAATGCTAATATAAATATACAAAAAAAAACAAAAACAAAAAACATACTGGCATAGTTGTTTAGGTCAAACTGTGACAAGGCATCCACTTTCTCTTTAGGCTTCTTGACAACTAGCTTAGGCTCCTCTTTCTTCTTGCCAGGAACATCCTTGGTAGCTTTTGATTGGGCTGAAGAACTCCCATCTTCAGAATGTGGGTGATAGTTGTGATAGTGATGATGAGCATTGCTGCTTCCACCAGACTCTAGTGCGTTTAATCCTGAAGCCTGTTCATCAACTGTCCTGATAGTACAAGAGAAAAAAAAAAAAAAAAGAAAGAAATGTAAATGCATTTAGAAACAAATCAGCAACAGAACACCACAGTATAAGAGAAAAGCACACTAGCGCCATCACCATAACAGAAGCTACAGCAATTGTCTCACCCTCTTTTCCCCCTTTGTAATGATGTTGCACTTCGTCTTTCGCCTCTGGGACCAGAGTAATGCCTGCCGGGTTTTGGAGCACCACTATTGCCACGACGATTCTGGCGATCCATGCCAGGTCTCTGACTGGAGAAACTTCTTTTTGCACTTTCCCGCTTGGGTGGCGATTGTGTCAAACCATCAGTTGTTTTACTAGGAACAGGTGACTGGATTCTAGCTGATGCTGCTTTGCGCTCATCCCTCTCCCTTCGTTCATTAAAGTCACTACTTTCAGAAGCGGTTTCCCATTCTTCATTGGCCTGATCAGAAGAATTATGATTAGACAAGTCTGGAGTCTTGTTGCCTGAAAAATCTGATGGGAGTTCGTGGACAGTATTTGAAGCTGGCACTGATTGATTAGCAGTTCCACTAACTTCTACTGGTTTGCCAGCATCTTCTCTCTCTCTTTCTTTTAAACGTCTAAATCGTGGCGGCTTATCCTGTCTCGGCGGTCTTGTCGGTCTTTGCCTCCTTGGTCTGTCCCTTGAGGGGTCAAACTTGCGCTCAAACTTAATAAGTGGTCTCTTATCACCGGAGGGTAATGTGTGGTGTTCCTGATGTCTGTTTTCACCTTCATCCATTCGTGGAGGTGGTGGTGGTCTTAAATCCTGCTGTCGTGGAATCCACTGATTGTCTCTGTAATTGGATCTTCGTGGTGGAGGAGGGCGTGTTGGACGAATGCCGGGTTCCCTGCCACCACGACGGAAACTTCCAGCTCCTCTTCCTCTACGAGATGGCTCACCCTTTGGCAAGAAGCCAGGCTTTGTTCGCATGTCATCTTCTCTAGGGAAGTGTCTTTCTGGTGGTCTGACTTCTGCCCTTGAAGTTCCAGCTTCTGCCTTCAAAGCAGAAACCGATTTAGGTGCTCTTTTAATATCGGTGCGCTCATCTCTACGAGATTTGCTTCTATTGGAAGTCTCCTTATCCGAAAGAGTGTCACTTGCGCTTTCATGAACTTCACTATC
Organism: Bufo gargarizans; assembly: GCF_014858855.1. Lineage (NCBI taxonomy): Eukaryota > Metazoa > Chordata > Amphibia > Anura > Bufonidae > Bufo > Bufo gargarizans. The sequence continues at coordinate 151,006,362 of NC_058086.1, read as the reverse complement.
AGAGTCTGTTTCAGAACCATGTTGTCTTCTCCTTTTGGGCAAGACCTCAAAATCTGAGCTTTCACTACGCGTCTCACTTTCATCCCTACGCCTTAATGCTCCAGGAGGACCTGGTTCAGAACGGGGCTTAGAATCTCTGTAATGTGGATATTCTCTGTTTTGTCCTCTACCTCCCCGTCCCCTACCTCCGTAGGAACCCCTATAGCTCCTTCCCCTGGAATAATACTCTCCCCTGCCTCGACCTCTATACCCCTGATCAGGAAACCAGTCTCTGTCTCTAGCCTCTCTTCTGTAAGCTCTTGGTGGATAATTTGAGTCCCTTCTATGTGGGACCGTTGCATGTGGGGGCTGAGATGCTAATGGAGGTTTAGCATCTGGTTTAGGCTTTTCAGGTGGAAGTTCTTTATTTTCCTTGCTAACCAGACGCACTATTTTATCCTCCTTATTTGGCTGTGTAGTTGCAGTTGGTTGGGCAACGGGCTTAGGTATGGAATCTAAAGTGTTTTCCAAGGACTTTTCTGCATGTAATGTGCTGGTATTTGACACTTTAGGAAGAGTAGCAGCGTCAGGTGAAGGTTTATCTTGCTCAGCTTTATGTATTGTAGACACTGAACTTGGCACTGGCTGCTGTGATGGGGTTTTCTTTTCAACTTTCTCTGGCTTCAAAGGTTTTTCATGTCCAGTCTTCTCCTCTTCCTTTTCTCTTCTCATTTCACGCTCCTCTTTCATATCACGAAGAATAGGCTTTTTAATGGGACCAGATCGCCTGACTGGTCTATCCATACCTTCTTCTCGGCTTCGGGATCCTGGTCTTGGGCCCCATCTTGTTTCAGACTTAGGTTTGAAAGGTTTTTCTATTTTTGATATATCTAGTGGCTTAGAACTCTGAAAACTCTCTTTTCTTTGTTTTTCGTCTGTGGTTTCTTTTGTAGGTTCAGGCGGCCTAACAGATACTTTAGCATTCATCTGTACTGTATCTACCCTCCTCTCTTCTTGCTTCTGAGTGTGAGCAGACTCACTAGATAAAGTCCCGGTTAATATAGGTTGAATATCAATGTGAGATGCTTCATCAGTAGGAGCTTGCTTCTCTGTTGGTTCATATGCAGATATTACTGTGTCTTTTTCTTCCGCTTGAGGTAGTTGATTAGGTTCTGTATGCCTTATAGATACACTGTGAAGATCTGGCTCTCGAGTTCTTGAAAAGAAATCCGTTTTGGGCTGAGGGTCAAATGGACTATGCTCCAGTGAGTAGTTTTCAGTGATAACATCTTGGTCCAGTGGCGTTTCAGACCTTAGTAAAACAAACACCACAGTAAATATAGATATACAAAATGTAAATAACCTAAACAAATGTTTCAGGATTCCAAAATTGCATTAGTGTTACCCAAAAATTCCCTACTTGGAAAGAAAACGGCAAACCCCAAAAAGCTATTAATACCTAACATTTAGCTCACACTAGTTGCTGCCTATTAGCACACTGTGCATAAAAATCTTCCAAGTGTAAACTATTCAATACCAGCTTTTTCAAGTATTTAACTTGTGAACACAATCTTCACAAAAAAATAAAAATATAAAATTTTTGTCAAAATCAAGAATTGGCTAATACGATGATTTTATAGTTACTTAAAGAGAACCTGTCACCGGAATTTGATGTATGGAGCTGAGGACATGGGTTGCTAGATGGCTGCTAGCACATCCGCAATACCCAGTCCCCATAGCTCTGTGTGCTTTTATTGTGTAAAAAAAAATGATTTGATACATATGCAAATTAACCTGAGATAAGTCCTGTATGTGAGATGAGTCAGGCACAGGACTCATCTCAGGTTAATTTGCATATGTATAAAATCGTGTTTTTTTAACACAATAAAAGCACACAGAGCTATGGGGACTTGGTATTGTGTATGTGATATAGGCGATCTAGCAATCCATGTCCTCAGCTCTATACATCAAATCCCGGTGACAGGTTCCCTTTAAAGGGGTTGTGCCAGCTCAGACATTGGTGGCAAATGGCTACAATATGCTACCAATGTCAGATAAGTGCAGGTCCAAAAGCACTGGCTTGGCTATTTTTGAAAGTCCCATAGAAATAATTAGAAGGCGCACTGCACAAGCCCGGCTAGTGCTCCATTCACCTCTATAGGGCTGCCAGAAAAAGCCTAGCCAGCACTTTGCTATTTTCAAAACTCCTATAGAAACGGAGGGCGATCACACACAAGCGGCTGTTCTCCATTCATTTTGCGGGTCCGGTTTTAGAGACAGATGCGGGTCTTAAAAGGTGGTAACCACACCTATGTGTGACCTTGGTGGCATATCCAAGTGAAAACCCCTTTAAAGCTCATCTTCATTTGAAAGACACCTAACAGGTTTGCCCTTCCAGCAACTTTTCATGCAATTATAACAGTATTTCTGGCACACACTACAGATATTTACATCTGAGTGAGGTTTGTAAGAATGTGTGTTCCTGAAATCAAAACCACCTTATTCAGATGAATGAAAGTCAGACAGACACTTCTGCCATGTGTGAATACGTCCCTATACTGTTTGATTAAGGCCACAACTTGACAAACCATACCGGTAATCTTCAGGCTCTTCTGATTCTTTAGTAGAGGAAGAAACCTGTGGACTGTCTGGGTGCGGGTAGGGCTCTGCTCCCCACATCATGCGAGGCTCAGATATTGGAACACCGTGGTCTCTAACGGATCGAGTCATATGTTCATACGGTTCAGAAGCAGTTGTTGAAGGTTCAATTTGCTCACGTCTCATTAGGGGTTTGGTTGGTATCATCCCTGTATAATCAAAAAACAAAATGTATCTAATCTTGGTACAATCCTGATGGTAACAGGAAAGTTATGCATAATGTTAATTCAGTATTAAGTGACAAGAGAGAAACCCCAGTGATCAAAAACACAGAAGTCAAACAAATATACCAGGATGCATCGGTGGAATGTCCATTGCCGGCCTTGCAGACATCATTCGAGGATCCATATAAGGTTGCATCATTAACCAGCGAGGATCAAAGGCCATGGAAGCCAAATGTTGAGGATGTGGTCCAATAGGCTGGTACAGAGGCCTGTGTTGTGGCGGAGGGACAGGGCTGCTAGAAGGTTGGGACTGGGCTGGCTGGGATAGCACTCCTTGTTGCTGTTGCTGCCACTGCTGCTGTTTCATCTGTTCCTGAGAAAATAAAATCAGCAGCAAACTAATTACTCCGCTGAAAAGTGAAGGCTTGACTGAAACCAATCATTTTGGGATTCATTTTGTTCACTAATGGCTATTCAGGGTAATTAAGACTCCTCGCAAATCAGATCTTCAGACACAAGATATACAAAATGCATACATCCCATGTGACATGTCATATTTGATGTTCTCATCTGCGCTCCCCTCTCACAGAATGAACCGACTGAGCTCTTGGTGCCTTTTAGGTCCCACTACCTTCATTCGGGAGAAGGCAGGCCACATGCACTTTAGTCCAGGGGTGTGGAAATAAAAAATAAAAAACTACTTGTCCTGAACTTGTGGTGACGTTATACTGTATGGGGGCCGCCAGGAGACGTTATACTGTATGGGGGCCGCCAGGAGACGTTATACTGTATGGGGGCCGCCAGGAGACGTTATACTGTATGGGGGCCGCCAGGAGACGTTATACTGTATGGGGGCCGCCAGGAGACGTTATACTGTATGGGGGCCGCCAGGAGACGTTATACTGTATGGGGGCCGCCAGGAGACGTTATACTGTATGGGGGCCGCCAGGAGACGTTATACTGTATGGGGGCCGCCAGGAGACGTTATACTGTATGGGGGCCGCCAGGAGACGTTATACTGTATGGGGGCCGCCAGGAGACGTTATACTGTATGGGGGCCGCCAGGAGACGTTATACTGTATGGGGGCCGCCAGGAGACGTTATACTGTATGGGGGCCGCCAGGAGACGTTATACTGTATGGGGGCCACCAGGAGACGTTATACTGTATGGGGGCCGCCAGGAGACGTTATACTGTATGGGGGCCACCCGGAGACGTTATACTGTATGGGGGCCACCCGGAGACGTTATACTGTATGGGGGCCACCCGGAGACGTTATACTGTATGGGGGCCACCCGGAGACGTTATACTGTATGGGGGCCACCCGGAGACGTTATACTGTATGGGGGCCACCCGGAGACGTTATACTGTATGGGGGCCACCCGGAGCCTGTCCACATCGCAGCTCCCGGCCTGACCTGCAAGCGCTGACTGGGGTCACATAGCATTATACTGATTTATGATGCTATGTAACCCTTACAGTTCTGGAATGTGTTGGATAACACTGACATAATGCTGTCAGTGTTATCCAACACATTCCAGAACTGTAAGGGTTACATAGCATCATAAATCAGTATAATGCTATGTGACCCCAGTCAGCGCTTGCAGGTCCGGCCGGGAGCTGTGATGTGGACAGGCTCCGGGAGGAACGCTCATCTGCAGGGGGCCGTGGGGTCTCACTCCTCTTCTCCCATCTTGGCCTGCAATTACTCAGTCTCTGGAGACTGTGTTCTGACTTACTGTGCTGGCAGGTGGGCGGAGACTTCGATACAGGAGCCGGGAGGAGCGGGGGCCGCCTGCAGGAAGTGATATGTACGGTACTCATATGCACGATGCAGGGGCAGGCTGACAGATGTAGGAGCGGTCAGCTCGCGGCTAGCATATGACCGCTCCTATTACTGCCCAACCGACATGTCCCTGCTACTTGCCCGCACAGGGCTAAACAACTGTTCAAACTACTTGCCCGGCGCCCGGAACTGCATGTCCCGGGCATCGGGCGATAGGAATTCCACACCCCTGTTAGTCTACAGCTCGTCATCTCTCACAAATAAAGCGGACATGGCATGATAGTCTACTGACAGCCACTGTCAATGTAAGTGGGCTACAAAGCACACAGATCCAGCTTTCTAGAGCTACTTTGCAAAACCTGCATAAACTGGTAGAGAACTGTACCTGCTGTCTCTGAAATCGTGGAGGCAGAGATTTCTGAAACTGTTTAGAGTATCCAGAAGAAAGTGGTGGACGTGTTTGTGTTCCACTTTCAGATTCACTCTCGTGTGGCATCACAGGGGCTGAAGCTGGTGATGGAGAAGGTGGAAGATTAGACATTGAAGGTGGCGGAAGAACTGGTGCTGGCAGCTGGACCGGTATGGTTGGAGGGGTGTCCGCTCTGTCACTTGAAAGGCTATCCTTCCTTGCAAATATTGGTTCTTCAGCCACTACTGGAAAACAAAAAAAAAAAAATAAACACACATTGCCATGTTTAATTGGAATAAAGTGCTTCACCTGTAGCGATTGCTCTTTTGTAATTCCTCTCTACTCATACTTGTCTCGATTTTATTTTTGTTCTCATGTTGCAAATTAAGGCTGAGAATGCCACCCACCACCATCACATAAACCTGTGTCTGACTGTGAAACAACTGGCTTCAGTAAGCGCCCCCCACTCACATCCTATTAGGAGTAAGATACAACAATCAACAAGACCCACCCTCTTGGCTATGCCCGTAGGCTACGTTCACAGTTGCATATCACTGCATTTATGCCAGAAAGCAGCCAGATCACCATCAGACCCCATTGTAGACAATGGGGATCTGGCATTGAACTGTAGAATCTGGCGATGCTGGATGCAGGGACTTAGTCAGGCTGTTCTCTGTCATATACGTTTACCGGAGATGTGAACGAAGACATAGTTGTAAAAAAATAAAATGGAATGGATCAGCAGGAATTAACCATGTTCTGAGCAAGATTTCTGAAACGCACAGGAAACCCTGCAAAATGAGCTTTATCTCCTGTTACTTTTATCACTCATTTGTACGCCGTGTTCCTTAATTGAGTTATTGATGAATCATGTCTCTTCCCCCCCTTGTATTAGTCTACAACACATTTCCTACCTAGCTCAGACGTCTTGTCTTCTGAAACACTGGCACTTTCACTTTCCCCTGGTGGTTCAATATCAGACTCTGGGATCACATCTTCCTTTTCTTCATGGTGTACTGGAGTCTCTGGCTTTTCTGGTCTCTCTGGTTCCTTCTCTTTTACAGGCTCTTCATGATCAGTGACATCCTCTTCCTCCTGAGGGACAGAGGGCTCTTGAGTGGACTCCTCAATCACTGGCTTCTCCTCAAGTGGTTTGTCTGACGCAGGTATCTCAGGAGATGTGGCTGCTGTAGCAGCAGCGAACTTCTCATTCAAGCGCTTTAACTTTTCTGCACAAGCAGCTTTCCTTTGCTCCTCCATTCGCCGTTCCTCTTCCTCACGTCTTTTACGGGCTCGTTCTACAGAAGCAGAAACTTCAGCTTGTTGTTTCCGTCTTTGCTTCCATAACTCATCCTCACTGGGTCGAGACTGCAAAGGTGCTGGTCTTGACGGTGCGCCAGGGCGACTTTGAGACGGATGCTACAACATTGAAAGAAATTTGTTTGGCACATAGTTATCATACTCTGTAAAAGGACTTTGTTTCTATAAATCTAAAAGTGAAACTGTAGAAGAAAAACAAGACCAGACATAGCATCCGTGACCTAGGTTGTCATTCAAGTCATTAGGATTAAAATTAGGCTTCAGCAAATAGAGCTTCGGATCAGAGATCCAAAGTCGATTCGTTCATACACTTCAGTTTTAATGCCGAGACCTGTGTCTGTACAGCATTAAAATGTATTGCCACAGCGAGACTTTGGTGAATTAATGCGGTATTCATTTCTGCATCTATAAAAACATTTAAAATTAGGAATCCAAAGTCAGGTTTGGTACAGAGATACCAGTCGGTACCCAACTAGACTTCGGATTCCTAATTTTAAATGTTTTTAAAGACGCACGACTTCGGGTGAAATGAAGTCTGGCTCCACAGAGCCAAAACCTTTAAATGCTGTACGGAGACCGCGTTAAAGAGGACCTGTCACCAAAAAATGCAATGCAATCTGAAAGCACCATGTTATAGGGCAGGAGAAGCTGAGCGGATTCATGTACATATTTTTGGGAAAAGATTCAGTAAAAGTTGTAATTTATACATTTATATCTCTGCTTCTTCTGCCTTCTGAACAGCATCGGTACAGGAGGTAGGAGTTATCAGTGACTGATAGCATTGTGTGCATACAGAGACAGCCGTCAGTCACATAACACCTCCCTCCTGTACTGATGGCACTTCAGGGCTGCAGATGTAAACGTAAAACTTACAAGTTTTACGGATTCTTTTTCCACAAAAAAAAGGAGATTTTTGTATAACTTACCAGTTAAATCTCTTTCTCGCTCTTCCTTGGGGGACACAGACCTTGGGTATAGCTCAGCTCCCTAGGAGGCGTGACACTAAGTAAAACTGTTAAGCCCCTCCTCCATCAGCTATACCCTCAGCCTGGAGATAGAGGCTACCAGTTGCGTGTCCAAGTAGTGAAAGGATAACAACCAATAACGGAAACAACCAGCCAGCAACCCAACGGGGCGCCAGACCATAACCCTGTAACCAAACACAGAAGGGTGGGTGCTGTGTCCCCCAAGGAAGAGCGAGAAAGAGATTTAACTGGTAAGTTATACAAAAATCTCCTTTTCTCGCCCATTTTCCTTGGGGGACACAGACCTTGGGACGTTCAAGAGCAGTCCAAGAAGGGAGGGACCACAAACCCAAGGCGGAACACCACCAGAGCATCAGGAAACCGCTGCCTGCAAAACCAGGCGGCCCAAAGCAGCATCCGCTGATGCATGCGTATGCACCCTATAGAACTTTGTGAAAGTGTGCAGAGAGGACCAAGTGGCTGCTTTGCACAACTGTTCAGCCGAGGCCCGATGCCTCTGCGCCCAGGAAGCTCCGACTGCTCTGGTGGAATGAGCAGTGACGCCGAAAGGCGGAGGTCTGCCCTTGGCTCGATAAGCCTCAGACACCGCCAGTTTAATGAAACGGGCAATAGCCACCTTGGAGACCGCCAACCCTTTGCGCGAACCCTCCGAAACCACAAACAGGGAGTCCGTGCGCCGAAAGGACCCGGTGACCTCCAAGTAAATCCTCAACGCCCTGACCACATCCAGACGGTGCAGTTCCCGTTCTCTGGGGTGGGAAGGAGAGGGACAGAGCGACGGAAGGACGATGTCCTCATTGATGTGAAAGGCGGAGACCACCTTTGGCAGGAAAGTCGGGACAGGCCGAAGCACAACCTTATCCTGGTGGAAGATCAGGAAAGGTTCGGAGCAAGAAAGAGCCGCTAACTCCGACACCCGTCGGAGAGACGTGACGGCCACAAGAAAGATGACCTTGCAGGACAGAAGGCGAAGGGAGACCTCCCGTAAAGGCTCGAAGGGGGCTGATTGGAGCACCGAGAGCACCACATTCAGGTCCCAGGAAGGAACTGGAGGGCGGTACGGCGGAACAGAGTGAGCCACCCCTTGTAAAAAGGTCTTAATTGGCCCTAGAGGGGCCAGGGGACGCTGGAGAAGAATAGACAGCGCCGAAATCTGACCCTTCAGAGAACTGAGGCACAGCCCCAGGTCCAGACCCGACTGGAGGAAGGACAGGATTGTGGGAAGAGAAAACCGGAGAGGTAGGATGCTCCGGGACTCACAGAACCCCAGATAGGACCTCCAAACCCGATAGTAGATCCTAGAGGATACGGGCTTACGAGCCCGGATCATGGTGCGGACTACGTCCGCGGAGAAACCCCGTCGCGTTAAGACGGCGGTCTCAATAGCCACGCCGTCAAACGTAGCGAGCCTAAATGCTCGTGGAAGATCGGTCCCTGAGAGAGAAGGTCTTCCCTGGAGGGCAGTGGCCACGGTGCGTCTGCCAACAGCAACATTAGGTCGGCGTACCAAGACCGGCGGGGCCAATCCGGGGCGATTAGAATCGCGGGGACGCCCTCTGCCGCGATCCTCCGAAGAACCCGTGGCAGGAGGGGAAAAGGAGGAAAGACGTACAGAAGGGAGAATTCGCGCCACGGAAGGACGAGCGCGTCGGCGCCGTATGCCTTCGGGTCCCGTGCCCTGGCCAGGTATAGGGGGACCTTGTGGTTGAATTTGGAGGCCATGAGGTCCACGTCGGGGCGACCCCAGCGAAGACAAAGGGCTTCGAACACCTCTGGGTGCAGGGACCATTCTCCCGGGTCGATGGTGGACCGGCTGAGGAAATCCGCCGCCCAGTTGTCCACCCCCGGGATGTAAATCGCAGATAAGGCCGGCACGTGCGTCTCCGCCCAGAGGAGAATGAGGGTCACCTCTTGCATCGCTGCGAGTGCCTCCCTGATGGTTTATGTATGCCACAGCCGTGGCATTGTCCGATTGGATCCGAACAGGGTGGCCCCTCAGCAGATGGGTCCAGTGTCTGAGGGACAGAAGAATCGCCCTCAGTTCCAGAATATTGATTGGAAGTCTGGACTCCGATAGAGACCAAACGCCCTGGACGGACCGGGGAGGGAAAACCCCCCCCCACCCCCGTAAGCTGGCATCTGTGGTAATCACCAGCCAGTTCAGTGGACGGAAGGACTTCCCCCTTAGAGGGATATGCAACCACCAGCCGAGGGAAGCCCGAGCCAGGGGAGGCAGAAGAAAGGTCCTGTCCAGACTCCTCGGTGATTTGTCCCAGGCCGACAGAATTGCCCTCTGAAAGGTGCGGGATCGGAATTGTGCGAACGGCACCGCTTCGAAACAGGCAACCATCTTTCCCAACAACCGCATGCTGGATCTGAGGGAAGGGCGGTGATGACTGAGGAGACTGCGAACCGACCCGCGAAGGGCCAGACGCTTGTCCGACGGAAGGCGGACCTCCGCCAACTCTGTATCCAGGAGCATCCCCAGGAAGATCAGCCGTCTGGAGGGGGTAAGGGAAGATTTGGGGTGGTTGATAATCCAACCGAACCGCGTCAGGGTCTCCAGAGTGAGTTCCACACTGCGGGATGTCTGAGAGAAGGAGGGTGCCTTGACCAGGATGTCGTCCAAGTATGGGAGAAGAAAAACACTTCTTGAACGTAGAAGGGCCAAGACAGGGGCCAGGACCTTGGTGAACACTCGAGGAGCCGTCGCCAGACCAAAGGGAAGGGCGACGAATTGGAAGTGATCGTCCCCCACCGCGAAGCGCAGGAAGCGGTGATGACATGGAGCAACCGGAACGTGGAGGTATGCATCCTGAATGTCAATTGAGGCCATGAAATCCCCTCTTTCCAGGGAGGCCACTGCGGACCTGAGAGACTCCATCCGGAATCTCTGCAGTCGGAGAAAACGGTTCAGGCGTTTTAGGTCCAAGAACGGACGCACTGAGCCTTCCTTCTTGGGAACCACAAAGAGGTTCGAGTAGAACCCCCTGAACCTTTCCGTCGGAGGCACGGGGGCGACGACACCCTTGTCCATTAGAGAGTGAATGGCCGCGAAGAAGGCGGCCACTCGTACGGGATCTCGCGGAGGACGGGATCGGAAGAAACGGTCTGGCGGAATGGACGCAAATTCGATTTTGTATCCGCAAGATACAATCTCGAGCGCCCATGCGTCTGAGATGTGGGCCCGCCATACGTTCCTGAATAGGAGAAGGTGGGGGCGCACCTTCAGGCAGAGGGCTGCTGGCCTGTGGGAGCCCGTGCAGGCTGGGACTTGCGCCAGGTAGGTTGCGTCCGAAAAAACTGCTTCTTGCGTCTATCCTGGGCTGGGCCAGAGGAAGAAGAACTGGCCGCGGGTCTAGACCCGGTGGGCTTGCGAAAGGACCGAAAATGGGACGAACCAGCGCGACCACGGGGGGCGCCCATTGGCCTGGACTGGGGGAGGTGAGTACTCTTCCCACCCGTGGCCTCTGATATAAGTTCGTCCAGACGGGTTCCGAACAGGCGGGAACCCGTTAATGGTAGGCCGGCCAAAGAGCGTTTGGAAGCGGCGTCCGCCACCCAAACCTTCAGCCAGAGTTCCCTCCTGACAGAAACTGCCAGGGCAGAGGAACGGGCAATGAGGGCACCCGCATCAAGGGAGGCCTCACAGACGAATTTTCCGGCCTGAACAATTAGTTGGGCTAAGGAACGGAGGTCCTGAACAGGGACGTCCGACCCTAACTCCCGTTCCAGTTGCAAACCCCATTCAGAGACCGCTTTGCCAACCCAGGCGGAGGCAAAGACCGGTCTAAGGGCCGAACCAGAGGCAGTAAATATGGCCTTGGAGAGGGATTCCGTACGACGGTCCTCAACAGACTGGAGGGAAGATCCGTCCTGTACAGGAATAGTAGTGCTTTTGGACAGGCGAGCCACGGGAGGATCAACCTTAGGCGGGGATGTCCACGTGGTCACAGAATCCGCTGGAAAGGGATAACAAATGTCCAGCTTTTTGGGTGTAATAAAGCGGACGTTAGGCCGAGTCCAAGCCTTGGATACCACAGAAGAAAAATCAGCGTGTATGGGAAAAACCTTGGAGGCCTGTTTGGGGCGGAGAAAGGACACGCCGGCCTGTTCAGAGCTGGGGGGGTCATCGTGTAGCTGAAAGGTATCACGGATGCTAGTGACAAGATGCCCCACCGCGGACGCCAATTTGGACGGAAGCTCTGAGTCCATGTCCACGTCCGAATCCGCCAGTCCTCCCTCAGAAAGCGTATCCCTTTGAGAGGATAGACTTGACTGAGCTCGCACGCATGGCGGAGAGAGCGAAGCATCTGGAGAAGATGTGCGCTCAACCCTTGAACGTTTCTGAGTATGCCGGGCCCTGGAAGATTCGCTGGGAGGCAGGGAACCAGTGGGGGCGGCAGAAACCAGTGGGTGCGACAGGGATTGTGGCAGCCTGCGGGAGAGGCGGTCTATCCACGAGACGGCCCACTACGTGTGTAAGGCTTTCCACCGCCTGAGACAGAGACCTAGCCCAGTCAGGGGGTTCAGAGGCACCGGGGGGCGCAGCGGGAAGCGGGCCCTGCACCGGGGCCTGACATGCAAGGCAATGCGGCTCAGATTGCCCCCGCGGAAAAAGTTCCTTACAGGCGGTACAGGCATGGTACCAGGGTTTGGGGGCACCTGTGGGATCTGACATGCTGAAGTGTGGTTGTACTCTAATATAGAGACCACAAAGGGTTATAGCAGCTATGACCAGGAGGGTTAGGAGAGGGTTAACTGTCCTACCAGTGCCTCAGAAGAACGTCAGGAGATGGCCCAGATCAGCAGCAGCAGAGAAGCAGTGAACAGCAGTGAGCAGCAGAGAGCAGCAGAGAGCGCCCACAGAAGCCGAGCGATGTACACAGGAGGTTAGAGTCCCCCACCGTGTCCCAGCTTCCTGTCAGGAGTGAGGAAGCGCGGGAAACCTCAGCAGACAGCGCGGGGAATAAGCTCCGCCCCCTCCAGCGCTTGAAATGTCTCCTGTGAAGGAGAACGTAGCTCCGCCCCCAAAATGACGCGCGCGTAAGCCCCGCCCCCTGCCGGGACCGCTAAGCCCCGCCCCCCGTTCTCGGCGGGAAGGGGGAGAGAGAGAAGAGAAAAATGGAGTCAGCCCCGAATGAGGGGGAGGGGGGGAAACGGCGTGGGGGTGCTGAGGATGCTGCTGTGCTGCATTGTCCTGCAGATGAGCGCTCAGAATGAGCGACCACGGGTGCCCCCCTTACCCAGAGGGGTAGATGCTGCAGATAGGGACGGGGTATGGGCTGGAATAGCCATCTCACCGTCCGACGTCTTCACCCTCAGTCCTTTCCAGCAGGGTCGCCCCTTCAGCCACTGGCACCGCAGTGGCAGGAAGCTGGAAGAGGGGCTTGGCGTGCGGGCGACCCCCTAGCTGGCGGGATGTAGGGGAGCCATTGCTGCCCAGATCCTCCTATTGCTTCTGTGGGGGAGGCAGCAGTGCAGATAAGTTGGCACTGGCGCAGCTCAACCCCGGGAGAGCAGAGAGGTCTAATGCGTCTCTGGTATCCCTAGGAAAAAATAAAATAACAAAATTAGAAGAAAAAGTAAAAATAACAAGGAGAAAACAGCCCTGCAGTAGCAGGGAGTGTCTTGCCTCCTTGGACACTAAGCTAAAACTGGTAGCCTCTATCTCCAGGCTGAGGGTATAGCTGATGGAGGAGGGGCTTAACAGTTTTACTTAGTGTCACGCCTCCTAGGGAGCTGAGCTATACCCAAGGTCTGTGTCCCCCAAGGAAAATGGGCGAGAAATAAAATTATCAAGCTTCTCAGCACATCCTGCTCTATAACACTGTGCGTTCAGATTGCATTGCATTTTTTGGCATCAGGTCCTCTTTAAAATCGAAGCGTTTGACCGAAACAACTTCGAAGCTTGATTCGCTCAACACTAATTAAAATATATAAAGCGCAAGTTAAATACAACCCTTATACCCCATTAACGCTGCTCAATTAGAAAAGACCCCAAGCCATACCTGCTGAGGAGCATTTTTTGGTTGCAATAGAGGTGGAATATTCTTATCAAGAGATAATAAGGATGGAGGCATTTGGCGTCTATCCTGTAACATGAGAAAAGTGTAAAAAGAGTGGCACCTATATTAAAAGAGGCACTGTACAGAAATTTAAGAAGCAATAGCAGGTGTGGCTGGCTGGACCTGCGGGGGGGGGGGGGGTCTCAGAGATTGATGCATATTTGGAATGGAATGGTCCTAAGGGGATTTGGAAGTTAAGATGTAAGAATTGGAGCATTTTTATCCATATCGAGGGAGATGACCAAACGGAGAGGGGGAGGTAGTTGGGGGGGGGGCGGGAGATTTAATAAAGGTCTATTTGATGCAGTGTTATTGACGTGTTGATTTGGATATGATTGATTTAACTGTATTGATATCCTATTGTCATATAATGTACGGTTAATCTGATGAAAATAAAAAAATAAAAGGGTTTATAACTTTAAAAGACGTAGAAACCGTATCGCACCCGGATGCCTTCAGTTTTTCACACAAGCCTCATTCACGTCTATGGGGCCAGGGCTGCATGAAAGTGCCTTTCAAAAAGATACATGCATTGTGTCCAGGTCCTTACATATACACTGGTCTAGAAATGGTGTTAGTCTAGTGGCCATATTGTGATGAGAAAATACTGATATGTGGTTTTTAACTCGAAATGAAAATACATATTTTAGGCCTGGCTGATCATTCTCTCAGAATAGCAGCAGAGATAGTAACCGTCCACCTTTCCAGAAATCTGGACTACAATAGGTGGTGTCGACCTGTCAATCACTCTTCATAATACTCCATCTGTTGTCAGGGCTGCAGCCACCACAAAGGGGATTGGTAAGGATAAGGCAGCCTGTCCAGTTTAAGACTAATGGTGCCCAGCTGGTCACAAATAATGTCCCAGATGTCGGCCAACCCATGTGTCCCTTCCTAGTGTCACCTACAAAAACAGAGCCCTTCAGGTTTTTAAACCTTCAGGTGAATATTGTATAAACTTATAATGCGTCACCCATACTTTTTCTCCAAAATAGATATGCGTTACATTCTTTTTCTCTGTTTTAAATGTTTAAGTTTTTTTAAATTCTATTTCCCTTACATGATTATGTGAGAAGCCTTCTAGCATTTAGAGACATGCTTTACTGCTGTGCCATAGACAATAGTCTGGAGCTGACCTCACCGACTTCTATGGGAAAGCTCTGTAGATGTGCTCTGTGACCTGGGCAGAGGTCATTGTACAGGGAGGGAGTAGATTAGGCTACTTTCACACCTGCGTTTAGGTGCGGATCCGTCTGGTATCTGCACAGACGGATCCGCACCTATAATGCAAACGCTTAGATCCGTTCAGAACGGATCCGTTTGCATTGCCATGAACAAAAAAAAAATAAAAAAATTTTTTGTTCATGATAGTGCAAACGGATCCGTTTTGACTTTACATTGAAAGTCAATGGGGGACGGATCCGTTTGAAAATTGAGCCATACTGTGTCAACTTCAAACGGATCCGTCCCCATTGACTTACATTGTAAGTCTGGACGGATCCGTTTGCCTCCGCATGGCCAGGCGGACACCCGAACGCTGCAAGCAGCGTTTGGGTGTCCGCCTGCTGAGCGGAGGACAGACGGAGCCATACTGATGCATTCTGAGCGGATCCGCATCCACTCAGAATGCATTAGGGCTGGACGGATCCGTTCGGGGCCGCTTGTGAGAGCCTTCAAACGGAACTCACAAGCGGAGCCCCGAACGCAAGTGTGAAAGTAGCCTAAGCTGTGACCATTACCTACTATGAATGGCTGTGTCTATAAAACAGAGGTGGTATCTTTCATTGTACTCCTGCCTGTGATGACACATCAGAGGACTACTGATTGCTACAGAAGCAACATCATATTAGGGTTAAGAACCATTTATTGGCACATGACATTTCTGGCCAGGTGTAGCACAAGAGGCATGGACATGTGCCATAGGAACGAGACCGGATGTTTGTTACTCCCCCCCCCCCCCTTGAATTTACAACGCGCCCAACCATTCCCATTTTTTTCAAGGCCAAGACAGCCCCTTTAGGATATAGTGAATACAGAATTAGCAGCAGGCATTGCTCATAAGTGTGCATTATATGGCACATAATAAATAACCTACATAAAAGCAGCAATTAGCCACAGCCAATTTACAACACATTTTATAACACGAACGCACAATCCAACCTACCTGTGTATCAGGAGGTGGACCCTTCCCAAGGAGAGATTTCTGCCCAGTAGGTGCTTGTGAAGAAGTACTGGCAGACCGCTCTTCTATTTCTTTGCAGGTTTCTGTATTATCATTAGATTTTGATGGAACCTGCTCTGTTTTTGAGATGCGGTCGTCCCTAAGTACAAAAGTTTCACAAATGTTTTAATATTACTATTTATTGAAAATATTAAAGTCTGGACAAATATAAGAAGCCGTTTAAGATGTTCACGTTCCATTGGTCATAATAGAAATGAGAGCGACTGTTGGATGTGTAACCAGTATATGTGTGTGTGTGTAAGCTGTGGATCTGAACCAACATAAAGCTGACACATACACAACTAGCACTATTCAAGATAAATAGCATGAAGATATAGATGTGGATTTGATACGTGAGAATGTGAAGGCTGAACGTGTACAAAATAAATAAGTATATCTGATATAGAAGGATAGATATAGGAAAGACAGATGAGGATGTAGACTTTATACCAGAGAATGTGTAATGTACTATATAGAATGAGATATATAAATTATATAAAAAAAAAAAATTATATAATTTTTTTTTTTTAAACACTGAAGAACCTAGTGTCTATGTCAGCAGATCTGTACCTATGACACTGGCTGACTCGTTACATGTGCGCTTGGCAGCTGACGGATCCGTGTTGGTCCCATGTTCACATGTGCCCACATTGCTGAAAACAATCATGTTTTAATATATGCAAATGAGCCTCTGAAAATATCATGCCTGCCCCTACAGAGGGAGCGGCAGTTGCGGAGAGAGAGCAGAGCCTCTAGGTGTAACAGCAACGCCCCCCATTGCTCCTAGAGGCTCATTTGCATATATTCGCAGCAATGTGGGCACATATGAACATGGGACCAACACAGATGTCATGCACTTGGCAGCTGAAGGCAACTCGTTGAACATTGTCTAAACACTGTTAATATATATTCTGTAGCTCCTTCAACGTTGGAAACGGCAGTGTTTAGATGGTTTAACACCAAAGCAGTTACCTATGCATAAATGGTTTGAACTACAGGCACAATAGATTCTCACTAAAGCACAGCCCTCATGGTCTGGTGGCAACAGGGATGGTTGTGGGCGTCACATGGACAGCTAAATAGGGGTACAATACGCCTACATCAAAAAAGGTCAAATGGAGTTAGCCAGCTGATTCGGCAAACATCTGTAACCAAGAGTGAAAAGCCAACTTGACCATTGCACCCCTTTCTTCAAGAACTGTGTGGTTGCTGCGCAGACGCTACCTCCTGCAAAGCTCATAGGCGAGGATGCAGGTCGGACCCCTGCCAATCTGACATAGATGGATAGGCCATCAATATCTAAAAGTTCTGGAAAACCACTTTCACAGTTCGAAGCAGCAAGGCCAAGATGTTGTACAAGAACAGACGCCGCGCTGGTACATTCACAGGTTTGGCCTTCAATTATGAAATTTAAGGAAATGTACTTCACTTTTGTGCAACCATTCCACATAACATAGTTAATGCAGTAAAGTTATAAGAAAATGAATATATATTGTTTTAAATCAAAAGAAAATGAATATATAGTTTTAAATCAAGACTTGCCCCCCCTTCACTCTGTAGGCAAGTTGTGTGGAAAGACACTGTACATAGCAAAACCAAGACCCCATGGTTTAACTGCGTGTAGGTGCAACAATTTATGTTATACCATTTTTTTTTCTTTTTAACACCGGGCCCATTTATTATATCTTGATAGGTAATACACATCTAATAAACCTATAGATTCTAGTCAAGATCAATAAATGTAACCATTGTGTAGCTCCGACCTGCGCTGAACTGTGCTCTGTTTAGTCACAATGCAGTTGATATGTGACCGTAGCAAGCTATAGCTTACATACTGTACATTTGCATTGCTAATGGAGATTGAGCTGCCATCCTCAGAACTGAGCGGAGCAGTAGGGACAGTAGTCAACCCTCATGTGGTTAGCGTGACCAAAATAAAATACAGGGGAGAACACGTGAAGAGTACAAAAGCAAAATTTTAATTCAAAGTACAAAAAGGGGATAAATACAAACAAATGAAGGAAAAAAATACAAAAAAGGTCTGCAAGTCAGACAACTACATTACATGATCATAAACAGTTTTACAGCGGATACATGGATAAAAGATAAGAAACAGAGGAGGATTACCAGCTTTCCGATTTATCTTTCTGACCAGGAGATTGCTCATCATCGTCACTGAAGTTAAGTTGCTCTGTGTAATCTACTTCACTCTGTTCCCCTGCAAATGATTAAAACAAATATGTATCACATGTCTCATTAACCCCTTCCTAACAGTTTTTTTTGTTTGTTTTTTTGTTAAGGTGTCCCTAATGCCATAAACACTTTTTTTCTTTTACATACTTTATTAAGGTCTTTTGTATTTTTAACTAGCAGAAGGACCCGGCGTCGCACGGGTATATTTTATCTATTTCACATAATGTTTGTGTGTGCCGTTAAAAGATAGACAGTATCCCCCCATAACAGGGACCTCTACAGCACCTCGCCCCTTAACACTGACCCTTCCACAGTGCACCGCCACTTTAAAATGGGACCTCTCCTGCATAACAAACAGGACAGATCCATTAAGCAGCCCATAGACTTCTATTATGACCAAATGAATAACGGGATGCCTCTAAAGGCATTCCGTCATACAATTGCGTTATTGTCCGTGGTAAAGGAATCCATAACGCAATTCTGGTTTTACCACCAAACGAAGTGTGAACAAATTTCAAAATATGAAATTCGCTCATCCCTAATGACACTAACAAATCTAGGGCCAGCCCTGTGCCTCACATGGATCCAGAGATCTCCCCATTCATTGCTCTGCTAGATTTATAGCAAGCTAATCGTTTTTACAGTGTCCTATGTGGTAAAAATTTATTAAATGTTATCTTCACCTTACGGGTCTGTACGATTATAGCGATAAAACATTTTTATAGTTCTTGTGCTTTAATAGTTAAAAAGAGAAGTAAAAATATGGTAAGGGCTCATTCACACAACCATATTTATGTATCCGCATCCGTTCCGCAATTTTGCGTCAAAAGATGCTTACAGCACATTGTGTGCTGTCCGCTTCCATACTTAATTCTTGTCCACAATTGCGGATAAGAATAGGCATTTCTATCATAGGGCTGACCGTGTGCGTTCCACAAAATGCAATAGACCTACTGTCGTCTGAATAAGCCCTTACTCTGTTTTTCTGGATATTTGGCGATGCTTTTCCAGATGTTCTCAAGACATCATATACCTCTTTAAAGTGTATTTTAATCTGTGTAAATATGGGCATTTTGGTTTTATAATTTTGTATTCTAGTGCAGACCATTTTTGCAAAAGTGACAAAAGAATGTGCAACCACATTAAAGGGGTTGTCCAGTTTTCTCATATTGAGGACCTATCCTATCAGATAGGTGGGGCGTCCGACTTCCAGAACCCCTGGTGAACAGTAAAGAGAAACAGCTGATCGGGGGGGTGGCCAGGAGTCAGACGTTTGCCGATCTGATATTCAAGACATTTCCCGAGGATAGGTCATCAATATGAGAAAACTAGACAATCAATTTAAAGAGTTCTGCCAGTGCTTTATACCATGCCATACTGTTAACAGCACTGGATATAGGATGGGGAGTTAGGGTTATTCTGCCAGATTCTGCTACTGCACTAGAGCTTCACTTTGAAGTGCTCTTTTTATTGTATTGCTCTATATACAGCAGAATAAAACTTCACATGCACACTACTCCTGATGAGAAAATATCAACAAAATGTATTCATCTCATGCTCTTCTTAGTCCCTTCATAGTGCTGTTAACAGTTTAGCATGGTCAAAACTATTGTCAGATTCGCTTTAAAATTGATGGCCCATAAATATTAAGTCCAACTTTTATGCTACCGTAACAAATGGTGGATGCCATTCTTAGTTAGAGCCCTGCAGCTAGGGATGTGCAAAGCGAGCTTCGGATCCTATATCCAAAGTCGCTTCGCTTCAAACTTTGTTGTAATGCTGTACATAGATCAGACTCTGTACAGCATTGAAATATATGGGCTCTGGGGAGGCAAAGCAGTTATCACTAAATCATGCATAAATGGGGGGTACTTGATTTTTCTACTTCAAAACCATTTCAAAACTTGGTTCCAGAGTCTGCTTTAGTACCGAGGTACTAGTTGGTACCAAAGCAGACTTCGGAATATTGTTTTAAAATTGTTTTCAGGTTAATAATCAAACGTCAAAGTTATTCACCGAAGTCTTGAAAGACTTCAGTAATAACTCCTTTCGCCTCGCCGGAGCCCATACATTTTAATGCTGTATGGAGATGGATCTCTGTACAGCTTTAAAACAAAGTTTGGATCGAAGCGACTTCAGATCTAAGATCCAAATCTCCCTTTTCTCATCCCTACCTGCAGCTATACAATTTCCTTCAGCATACTATAAGACAATGGGAGCATACTCTAGCGATATGCCCCCATTGTCTATGATGAGACAACCCCTTTAAGGAGCTTTACAAGAAATACATTGTATATTAACCTCAGTGGACTCTAGAAACTGCCATCTGAAAAAAGGGGCGTGTCAATGAGGTCGAGCCTGCACCGATCAGAAACTTATGCTGCGTTTTATCAATATGCCAATAATGTTCCAGAAAGGAATATCCTTTTGATGACAGCATGTTGTAACTAACGATAGAATACTGGTAGTTGGTTCTGAAAGTCCCTTTACCTCTCGGATGTTACCCATAAGGGTGCATTATACATTAATGTAAATGTCCTCCAGTGACTGCTTGTTGGCCTGATTTGTAATCAGTGATTAGAGGACATGTCCAATCGCATTTATGTTCTGAAGAAAAGGTACCCATTGAGCACCCATTCAAGCTACGATGGACCAGAAGAGACCACTATTTGAAAACGTTGCAAACCAGGGACCAGTATATTTGAAAATTGCATGTCTCAAAAAAAAAAAAAAAAAAAAAAAAAAAGTTGCTGAAATTGTGAATTAACGTTTCGGTCAACACTCAGAGGATAAATGTCACAATTATTTAATTAAAAATAAAATAAGTACCTGCCCAGCCTTCATCTGCTTCGGTGTCCAGATTATCCAGCTCTTTTAGTTCACTAGCACTAATAATGGAGGGGCGTTCAATGCCCTCTGCAGCCCAGGCCTGTGGTCGTCGAGGCTGTCTGAAAACATCGAATCATATAAATAAATTAATCTTTCAAATTCCCAATGACATTTGAGATCTGGTTTAGAAAGCATCTCGAGTCAGAGTACCAGAATTAAAGCGGTCTGAGATTTTTTAAAACTTGGCACAGAGCAGTGGGCTATAATTTATTTATTTTTTAAAGTTTCCTTTTAAATATCCAACTGCTCGAATGCCACTTTTTGGGTACCTCCAATAGTGTCATGTCAATCATTCACGTGATTGCTGCGGCTATTCACTGACCTCAGCAGTCATGTGCATGAATGGCTTGTAACCGATGAGGCCAGTGAATGGCAGCTGTCATAGGAGTCAAGGACATGATGCCATTGATGCAAGATCAGTAGAGACCTCAGTGAATAGGAGTGGACCATGGTGCAAGAGCAGCATGACATTAAAAGGGTGAGTAAGGGGTTTTCCTTCATTTTAGACAGCTCTCCAGCTGAAGTTTTTAACAGGGTTTTTTTTTGCATTTTCATAGGTCATCAGTATTTGATTGGTAGGGGTCCAACACATGAAAAAATTGAATTAAATGACTAAAATAATCTATTGTATAAAAAAGGTAAGATGCACTTTAAATTGGCACACCTACAACATAGATCATATATACATCACAGCAGTAAAACTGTCATATTACCTGTTGGTCTCTGATTGTGGAGGATATTTAGTTTGTCCTTGCACAGGGGGGAACGGAAGTCGAGGATAGGAAGGGAACATCTGGTGAAAAAAGGTCAATTCAGGAAAAATCAGTATACATGTTTTCTTTATTTGCCAGCATGACTGCCATGGAAGTGTAACCATGAACTGAGTCACATACTTTACATAAAGACTAGCTACATATAGTACAAACCAAACCATCTGCTGGAATTCAACTACAATAAACCGACTGGATAGTTAATGTCCTTTTTTTTAACAAAAAAATAATAATTCACAAGTACATCTTGTGAAAAAAGGTTTTTCCAAGATTTCAAAACTGATGACTTATCCTGTGGATAGGTCATCAGTACCTGACTGGTGGGGATCCAACAGCCAGGACCCCCGCCGATCTGCTGTTTGAGAAGGCAGAGGTGCTCGCAACAGCGCCGTAGCCTTCTCGCAGCTTTGGCATTTATTAGTCATATGGCCAAGGCGCAGCTCATCCCCATTGAAGTAAACAGGGCTGAGCTGCGATACCAAGCACAGCCGCTACACAGCGTACAGCACCGTTCTTGGTGAGCAGCGAAAGGGCCAAGGTGCTACTGTGAGCGCCGGGTGTTGGACCGCCACCGATCAGTTCAAAAGTCCCTGAAAACAATTGCATAATGAAAATAATCAGCACAATCAAATGTTGTTACTGCTGGGTACACAGCTATCCATGTAGTAAATATACCAAGGAAAAAATTACTTGTGCCTAATGCACAAAATAATGTTAAACTACTGACCAAACACTATTACAATAATCTTCCCCTCACTCAAGTGTATTGTAATAACCCAGAAACCTTACTAAAAAGAGACAGTCACTTACATTCCCAGCAAATTGAGGCATCATGCCTCTGTACTGAGGAGGTAGGCCGGGTTGCTGTCCATTCAGTTTAGGCTGTGGGGTAGCAGTACGTTTATCAGCAATCTTGCTCGGATCCGCAGCACTAGGGAGAGCAGGATGGGACAATCCTTCCTCTCCAACGGAAGCAGCATTTTCCTGGTCAGAGGGCGCCAGCGGTGTTCCAAGGTTCCTCCCTCCACCTTCCCGCCAACTGGCCACATCAGCTGTGTAGATAGAAAATGCAGTAAAAATCAAGTATTTTTAAAAGGTATAAAAAACACAATCACAAAAGGATACAAAATGGCTGGACTGTTCACTTCTGATGGCCCAAAGTACCCCAGACAAAATCTTTAGCACAGAACTGTGGTCAACAGTAACAGAAAACTACTAAGTAATCTTTTGGAGCAGTCAGATCGGTGGGTAAAATCTACAAACAACAAATCGGCCACAGAGACCCTGTTAAAGTCATTTAAAGAGGACCTTTCACCACTCCCGACATGCCTGTTTCAATAGCTTTGTGCATTCCCCATGTAATACCAATTCTGGAGCCTCTATTCTTATGGTTCTATGGCTACTTTCACACTGGCGTTTTGGCTTTCCATTTGTGAGATCCGTTTTTCACGGATCTGTTATTCCACATCAGAGTTTTTTTTTCTTCTTTGATTTAAGTCCTTTTCTGTTCAGTTATTGCACAAAACATATCCGCATGCTTTCCATACTTGATAAATTTTTTGCAGATCGGAAACAGTAACTTATTATTCACCAAACAGATGAGCAATATGGGCTGGGCATAGTATTGTTTACAATATGGATCCACAAAATACAGATGAAACACGGATGACATACGGATGTGTTCCGGATTTTTTGCGGATCCATTGACTTGAGTGGGGCATCGTGATTTGCGACAATAGGACATGCACTACTATTTTGCGGAACGGAAATACAGAAACTGAATGCACATGGAATACCTTCCGTTGTTTTTGCAGACCCATTGAAGTGAATGGTTCCGCATACAGTCCACACAAAAAATTAAATAAACGGAAGTGGCAAGAGAATACGTTTGTGTGCAGCATGAGCCCTAAGTCTGACATATAAAGCTTTTTTTTTTTAACCCTTTCAGAATGTTTGAGTTTTCAGGAAAGTATAGAGAAAGGCTACAGAATGAACCATCAGAGCAGCTCTCTAATGGGTTTCACTAAAGAAGCAATTAAAGGGAACCTGTCATCGGGATTTTGTGTATAGAGCTGAGGACATTGGTTGCTAGATGGCCGCTAGCACATCCACAATACCCAGTCCCCATAGCTCTGTGTGCTTTTGTGTTAAAAAAAACCAAAAAAACAATGACAGAGCTATGGGGACTGGTTTTTCGGATGTGCTAGCGGCCATCTAGCATCCCTTGTCCTCAGCTCTATACACAAAATCCCGGTGACAGGTTCCCCATAGCAGACAAACTGTTGAAAATGAATAAAGACAAAGTGGGGGGAAAAAAATTTGACCCAAGATAAGTAGAAATCAAAAATAATAAAATGTCCCCCCAAATTGGCATAATGTATGAATTTCTGTTCTGAAAAGCCTTTCTAAGGCCTCATTCACACACACATATATTTTCACGGATTATGGTCCGTGAAAACCCGGCCTGTGAAAATCCACGTATGTGTGAATGAGGCCTAAGTTTTACAAGCAAAGTCACAACATCTACAATTGTATTACTTTGGGGTCGCAAACTGGGTCCAGGTCCATAATTATCTTCTGTTGCATCTTTCTCTCGCTTTTCAGAATCCCCAACTGCCTGCAGACTGGGAAATTCTTGCTGGAAATATCTATTCACCTGAACACCTGGAAAAAAAAGCCAGAATCTCAACTGTTAAAGCAGATAAAACCCCCATCATCCTCTTAATGCCACAAGCACATAATTATATCAGATACATTTAAAAAAAATTCTGTATAATTGTGTAGCACAAATTCCACTCAGCCTATAAAGGAAATAAGAAAGCTATATTCTCGGCACACATCCTTTACAGTGACATGGCACCTTATGGCCGAGTATCACGAGTCCATACAAGCTGCAGCGGCATCATTCACCATGGAATGGCAAGATCGGCGTCAAAAACGCATCAAAACAAAATCAGCAAGTAGCACTTCCGGATTTTGCTGTGGAAATGCACAGAAATCTGCAAGGAATTTCTGCAACTCTGCACGTACCTGGTATTCCTGTCTGCGTATTTAAAAACATTTTAAAATAGTAATGCAAAGTGGGCATTGGTACCAAGGTAGCAGTCCCGTACCAAACCAGACATCGGATTCCTATTTTAAAATGTTTTTAAATACGCAGATAGGAATACCGTAGTAATTCAAAGTCCCGCGCAACTTCAGCCGAGTTAAAGTTTGGCTACACGGAGCCCATACATTTTAATGCTGTATGGAAACTGCATTACCAACCAAGTTTTTTTAACGAATTGACTTCAGATCTATGATCCGAAGCTCGATATGCTCAAGCATAGTAATAACCATGGAAAAGAGAAGTGTATAATGGAGATGGAAAAATGAATCAAGCCAGTAAAGGAGGCAATATGTATCATAAAGTACATTAGTAAGTGCCTTGTATTAAAGGGGTATTCCCATCAATGGCTCGGCCATTTCCGTCTGAGCGGTGGCCCCGCATGCGCGGTGTGCTCCCATTCACTTGTATGGGGAGAGCGCTTGCCAGTGGCCAGACCCCGGGGTCCTTCAGTCACAACTCTCCCTGCAACTTTCTCAGCGTAGGTGCTGGTCCCAGAGGTGGGACCCCGCACCTACCAGCCTAGCGATATGCCCCCCATTGTCTGTGATGGGAATACCCTTTTAACTTTCTCTACATGACAGATGCCATTTGCTTTAGTGAGAAAACCCCTTTAAAGGGAACCTGTCATCAACTTTATGCTGCTCATACTAACGGCACCCACCAAATTTTAACATAGGGTCATTAAAGACACGTGGTAAATCAAAACTCCACACAAACAAAATTGGACTACGGCTCCTCCATATAGAAACATAGAAAATTATTTATTAAATATACATTGGACAGTAATTGTAACATATAAAATCAGCAGTAAGATGGCATACTTCAGTGAGGAATAAAACCCTGGAGGAGGCTGAGGGGTCAGTACACAGGAATACCCAGGATACCAAGAAGGAGCCACACAGAGGACCAAATAAGAACATATAAACCCCGGACAAAAAGGTCCAATGGAAAAGTTGGTAAGCTAAGTGTGGAAATCAAAAAGGAGGAGGCGGCTGAGGGATCGACACGCACTTTTGGGGTATTTATTATTGCTTTTTGATTTGTAGAGACAGGCGAGTTGATTTCAGCCGTCTGTCATTTAGAAGTAAAAAGTAAGTGGTTGCCAAGAACCAACATCACAATCATTGCAGACTGGTGCTGGAGAAGAGTCACGGCCACCTGAGAAGAGTCATGGTTATTCATAATCTCCTGCCCACCTGCTGATGACTGACAGCCTTCTACCTAGTTTTCTCTCTAGGAGAGAACTGCCAATCAGCAGATGGGCGGGGAGAGCAGGAGATTATGAATAACCAGGACTCTTCTCAGGTAGATTTGACTCTTCTCAAGACCTGGGCTGCAATCATTATGATGCTGGTTCTCGGCAACCACTGACTTTTAGCTCATGAGTGACACACCGCTGACATCAGCATTTCTGTCACTATTTTATGCTGCCCTCAGTGAGGTCAGCATAAAGTTGATGACTGGCTCCCTTTAAAGGCCCCGAGTGGGACTTAAGTGTAAAAAAAATTAATAAATAAAGTTTAAAAAAAAAAGTCATACACACATCAAAATGATAAATAAAACTGCACTGTGCCCACAAAAAAGATAAAAAAAAGTCACACAGCTCCATAGACATGTAAATATATAAAAAAGTTCAAAGGCCAGAATATAGCGATGCAAAAAAAAAAAAAAAAGTTTCCCCAGAGTTTTTATATATTATTTTTTTAAGCATATATCTTACTTTTTTCTTACTATATCTCTTACCTCTTTTTTTGTGTGTTTTTTTTTTTTTTTTTGTTAAAACAAAGATATATAGCAGTATTTACTCCAAAACTCATCTTACCATCTCCGTGTCCACCTGGCTTGGTATTGGCCCAAGATTTGGCAACCACAGGAGCCTCAGTTATAGGGGGAGGAACAACAGGCTTTGGAGGTGGAGGAGGCACTTCTGGTGCTCTAGAGAAATAAATAAAATGTGACATTAAGTTGCTTAGAACTTCTCAATTTGTAAGTATAAAAAGACAAAATATTAAAAAGGTATCAATGGGGTAGAACTTACTTCTCCTCTTCGGACTGCTCTTGTTTGGATGCCCATCCGGTGCCATCTTTGGGTACAATATTCACATTTGGGTCATTGCCTTTATTTTCTGCCTTTAGACTGGGTAAATTTGCAGGTGGTGGCATGCGCCGAGATACAGCAACTTTTCCCAAGCTTTGAAGTCCATGACGTGCAGCAACTAAAATAAATAAAATAAATAAATAAATTATGGCAGCTCATTACAAAACAGCACCCAACTTAGGCTACTTTCACACTTGCGTTCAGAGCGGATCCGTCTGGTGTCTGCACAGACGGATCCGCTCCTATAATGCAGACGATGGGATCCGTCTGCATTATAGTTTAGAAAAAATTCTAAGTGTGAAAGTTGCTCAGACGGATCCGTCCAGACTTTACATTGAAAGTCAATGGGGACAGATCAGTTTGAAAATTGAGCCATATTGTGTCAACTTCAAACGGATCAGTCCCTATTGACTTACATTGTAAGTCTGGACAGATCCGTTTGCCTCCGCACGGCCAGCAAGCAGCGTTCGGGTGTCCACCTGCTGAGCGGAGGACAAACTGTGTCAGACTGAGGCATTCTGAGCGGATCCGCATCCACTCAGAATGCATTAGGGCAGTACGGATCCGTTCGGGGCCGCTTGTGAGAGCCTTCAAACGGAACTCACAAGCGGAGCCCCGAACGCTAGTGTGAAAGTAGCCTTACTTAAAAAAAAAAAAATATAATCCTAAGTAACATTTACACCTTTTTAATTGCAAAATCCACCTCAGTGTTACCAACATAACTATACAGCAGATGCTGAAAGTTAGGCCTTGTTCATACAGATCTACATGTGTGCTGTCCGTGCTCTGCATGGATCCATTGATTTTAATGTGTTTTCACACAAGTGGGTTTTCACTGACCCACGGAGACATACACTACTTGGGTCATGCCACCACAAATGCCCAATGAAGTCAATGGGTCTGCAAAAATCCACTGACAACACAGATGGCATCCAGGCTGTCAGTGATTTTACATTCACCGTTGGTATAAGAAGCTCCTGAAACCAATTTTTAGCCTAAGACTACGACCGTATTTTTGGTCTGCATCGGATTCACATTTTTTACAGGGCGGATGCGGACACATTCACTTCAATGCAAAGTTTTAAATTTTAAACTGCCAGATGATCGCTAACGAGTATTGCTATGAACACTCGTTAGCAACCATCTGCTGAAAAATCTGGTGTAATACACCCTTAGGCCACATGCATACGACCGCTGCGTGTTTTGCGGTCCGTAAATAGCGGATCCGCAAAACACGAATGCCGCCCGTGTGGGTGCTGCAATTTGCAGGAATGGACCAGCAATAATAGAAATGCCTATTTTCCGCAAAACAGACAAGAATAGGACATGTTCTATTTTTTTTCTTGGGGCCACGGAACATAGCAACGGATGCGGACCCAAACAATGGTCGTGTGCAAGAGGCCTTGTGTGATCATGTGGTCTCTGATTCAACATAGGATTTTCATTCACCACAGGGTAGATAAGAGCTGTTTAAATTTCATCCATTTTGCTGCTACTGTAAGTATAATGCCTCATACCCCTGTATAGAATAGCGCAGTCTGCTGTGCTATTCAATATCACAAATTTATACTTGTATCAGCACGTTGGGTCCTCCAGAACTGCTTCCAGTCCGGTTCAGCTGGAATACTCCATCCACAATGCATCGCAAGGCAAATTCACATGACTGTTGGGCGTTTTGTGGTCCGCAAATTGCGGATCTGCAAAACACGGATAGTGGCTGTGTGCATTCTGCATTTCGAGGAACGGAAGGGCTGACCCCCTAATAGAACGGTTCTATCCTTGTCCGACATGTTCTATATATTTTTTTTGCGGAACGGCCATGTGGACACAGAAAGCGCACAGAGTAATTTACTTTTTGGCGGCCCCATCAAAGTGGATGAAAAAAGACAATGTCCCCGGAAAGGACATTAAAAAAAAACCTTGCCGAGGTGGTAATACTCATCATTGGAGCCCTTGTCATGAAATAAAACGGATAAAAACACTTGAAAACTAATCTAAAATGAAGGCACAAACTGCAAATAAGTCAACAAGATTGACAGCTCCCATAAGTAAGTTCACATGATGCTGCAACTCACCTGTAGTTTTCTGGGTTTCTAGCGACTTTCCTTTGTACGTGTTAAATAGGCTGAGGGTAGCATACTTTTTCCCATCCTTTGCTTTTGTGCTCTGGCCTGACTTCTCCGACATGACGAAAGAAACTCATCGAGTCTGATACAGCCTCTGCCTCACTTTTGTGCCCAGTTCTCACCTACACACAAAAAAAAAAAATGCTTAGAAATGGCTGGTTTTGAAGGAACCATAATGGGGTATTCTAGGAATTTTACTATTGATGGCCTTTACTCAGCAAGCACTGTCAATATCAGATCGGCGGGGTTTTGATGACCCATCAATCAGCCGTTTCAGAGTAGCCCCCTCCACGGCGCAGGAGACGGGGCCCGTAACTGCGGCACTGCAGTCACCAGCTCCATCCACTAGACCAGGGATGTTCAACCTGCTGCCCTCCAGCTGTTGTAAAACTACAACTCCCACCATGCCCTGCTGTAAGCCGATAGCTACAGGCTGTGTGGGCATGCTGGGAGTTGTAATTTTGCAACAGATAGAAGGGCCGTAGGTTGGGCATCCCTGCACTAGACAATGTCCAGTTCCAGCACCAAAGTTATTCTGAAACAGCCTAACGTGGGGGTGCGGCTTATAGGACCCCCCACCAATTTCACGTTTATATACCATACAACGCATCTGAGCTCATGTGGGATGCGACAGATCAGTACATCCTGCTGCTGAGCAAGTAAAGGCACAGAAACATTCTAGGGTCTGCAAGGAGGCCAGCAGTAATTTGTGAAGACGCATCATGTCTGGGTGATGGAAAAAACAGATTAATTCAGAAACAGACAAGTATTCTTCTCCGCTATAGCCTTTTAAAAAATAGTTATTGATAAATACCTAACTGTCCAACTAGTGGATGGGCGCTAAATTCTATGGAATGGGTTATACGGAAAAATCCACACATGCATACTGGGCTCAGCCAAGCATGCATGTGCACTGAAAGGGGGTGGAGCTGCAGCCAGAAACCTCTTATCTCCCCCAGAAACAAAGGATAGGGCATGCAAAAATCCATGGAACTGTTTTTGGATAAAGCAGCCACGAGTTTTCTAAAGCCTCATGCACACACACCTGTCTTTTGCATTCGTGTCCGATCTGCATTTCTTGCAGATTGCACGTGGATCTATGGGTCCGCAAACAATGAAAAATGACAGAAGATGTCTGCAGATCAGACAAGAAAAGGACAAGAATCGTCATTTCTAAAAATTGGAGTGAGAAAAATGTGGACTGCAGACAGGGGTCATTTTTTTTTCGGATCCTTGTTTGGCGGACCGCAATACGGACACAATCGTGTACACGAGCCCTAACCCTGGACATCCCTTTAAACTATTTGTTTTCATGACATCCAGGACTCAATCATGCCAGGTCACCTACGCTTTAATGAGATTGATGACAAAAATATATAAATCTACTGCAGGGGGGCACAACCTTTTCTGGTTGGGGGCCAGACAATCCCAAGGGCCTAAAATAAAAGTAAAAGGGGTGTCACCAACTGAAATATTTCATTTATATGGCATACTGAACATACAGTATAGATCTGTGATGGCTAACCTCCGGCACTCCAGCTGTGGTAAAACTACAACTCCCAAGATGCAGAACTCCACAGAAATGAATGGAGCATGCTGGGAGTCGTAGTTTCGTAGGTAAGCCATCACTGGTATGTCATACATGTCTAGTTACACTTCTAGGACTCTCACCTAAAAGGGAGAATACATGAAGGATACATGTGAGCAGCCACAAGACATACGCCTCTGTTACCAGATGGTTGGGGGCCCACACAGAACGGCATCGGGGGCCACCTGTGTCCCCTGGGCCAGAGGTTGTGCACCCCTGATCTACGCTTGTAATGTTGGTAGAAGCCCCTGTACTGACAATAACATCAATTCTATCCAGTTATTGGCATTTTTTGGTTCTTTTGCTTTTCTTTGAGCTGAAATAAGAGCTGCTTCAGTTCAGTTTTGTGGTGCTCATCCTTTAAACTTTGGCTCAGAGCATCATGTGTAGCTGCCGCGCTTTGAGACCTCTCCATATAAATAGCACACCTCGGTGCCCTGGTAATTATTAGCAGCTCACCCAGCCCGAGGCAAATGACTGCCCAGGAGAAAGTTAAAGCTCACAGCTCATCCCAGAGCAGCAGCTGCATCTTGGTTGGCGTTTTTCTGCTCCAGATGATACGGAGATACCAGTCCTAGCAGCAGATGAACCTACTTAGGCCTCTTTCACACTTGCGTTGTCCGGATCCGTCGTGTACTCCATTTGACGGAATTACACGCCGGATCCGGAAAAACGCAAGTGAACTGAAAGCATTTGAAGACGGATCCGTCTTCAAAATGCGTTCAGTGTTACTATGGCAGCCAGGACGCTATTAAAGTCCTGGTTGCCATAGTAGGAGCGGGGGAGCGGTATACTTACAGTCCGTGCGGCTCCCGGGGTGCTCCAGAATGACGTCAGAGAGCCCCATGCACATGGATGACGTGCCATGCGATCAAGTCATCCATGCGCGTGGGGCGCCCTGACATCACTCTGGAGTGCCCGGGGAGCCGCACGGACGGTAAGTATACTGCTCCCCCGCTCCCCACTACACTTTACCATGGCTGCCAGGACTTTAGCGTCCTGGCAGCCATGGTAACTATTCAGAAAAAGCTAAACGTCGGATCTGGCAATGCGCCGAAACGACGTTTAGCTTAAGGCCGGATCCGGATTAATGCCTTTCAATGGGCATTAATTCCGGATCCGGCTTTGCGGCAAGTGTTCAGGATTTTTGGCCGGAGCAAAGAGCGCAGCATGCTGCGGTATTTTCTCCGGCCAAAAAAACGTTCCGGTCCGGAACTGAAGACATCCTGATGCATCCTGAACGGATTTCTCTCCATTCAGAATGCATTAGGATAAAACTGATCAGGATTCTTCCGACAGAGCCCCGACGACAGAACTCTATGCCGGAACAAAAGAACGCAAGTGTGAAAGAGCCCTTAAAGAGTACGAGAACATTTTAAAGTTCCTTTAATATCACATTAGTTGTTTAAAGGACAGATCCAAATGAACAAAAAGGTGGTGGCTGTGGGCTTAGAAATGCTTAAAGGGGTTATCCAATGTCTAACACCTTATACTTACCCCGCCACTGCACCACGGGCGACGCTAGGGAGGCTCGTCCCCGTATGTTTTGATCCGTATGACAGGGAGATACAGCAGAGGCCAGGTGGGGAGCGACGCGGGTGCCGGGGAGCAGGGTAAGTATAATGTATATGAGGGGCATGTTTTAGACATTGGATAGACCCTTTAAAACACTTAAAAGAGAAACCCTCACCGATCTGGTTTCCACTGGTCCCTCGGTGGGGTCACCACTAAGGTCAGTGGGGCTAAGCAGGACTTTTCTGCCATTTCTGGCGTTTCATACCAGGATAGGGAGCAGAGAACAGCAGGGACTGGAGCGGTATCGGTGAGGAGGAGAATCCGTTCTTTTAAGGCTATGCAAATATACAGCTGGAGGTCCAGGGGCTATAAAGCCCACGTCATAGTATATGTAAGGCATGGGATTTAGTTAGCTGCCCAAGTGACCAGGCTTTTTTTTTTAGGGCCAAGCATCGATTGCCCATCATGCCAGGAGGAAACTTGCTTGATGAGGTCACTTCCCACTAATGAGAGGCACATGGAAGTCTAAAATCGATAAAAGCACATGCCTCACATTAATAGTAACCCCATCACCCACCTCCTCACATAAGGGACAACATGGGGCTAATGCATGGAGGCTCTTGATACTATTAGGCCTCATGAACAGGAGTGTAATTTTGGTCTTTATCCGATTCACATTTTGAAGCCCAAATGTGAGGCACATGGTTTTAGCAGTTTGGACCTCCTGTGCTCATACTAACAGTAAATACCTCAATCATGTACCTCACGTTAACCACATATTGCCCATTATGTGAGGAGCTACATCATGGGGTCACATGACACAGCTGAGGCTCAGAAGGATAAGAAAAGGACCTTCACTACATCTGGTACCTTTCTAACCGGTCAGAATATATTTATTATATTTTATGCATTTTATATAGCGCTACTATATTCCGCAGCGCTTTACAGACATTATCACCCAACTGTCCCCAATGGAGCTCACAATCTAAGGTCCCTATCAGTATGTCTTTGGAGTGTGGGAAGAAACCGGAAGGATAAAAAGGTTTGTGGGAGTGCTACTTTAATACGAGGCAGGTGGTTTTATCAATTTGGACCTCCATGTGCCTCATGTTAACAGTAAATGACCCCATCATGCACCTCATATTAACCCCATGTTGCCATTACATGGGGTATGTAATGGGGTCACTATTATTAATGTGAGGTACATGAAGGTACTAAAGTAATAACATCATAGGAGGGATCTCATCTCCTTTGCGAGAAAAGTGGCTTTAACCCCTTAAGGACCGAGGACGTACCGGTACGCCCTATTTCCCGAGTCCTTAAGGACCGAGGACGTACCGGTACGTCCTGACTTAAAATCTGCATTCCGGCGCCGCAGGGGTTAATCGGAACGGGACGCCGGCTGAAATCATTCAGCCGGCATCCCGTAACAACGCAGGGGGGGGTCATTGGACCCCCCCGTATCGGCGATCGCAGAAAACCGCAGGTCAATTCAGACCTGCGGTTTTCTGCGTTTCCGGTCCATTCGGGTGTCCTGTGACCCGATGAACCGGAAAAAGACTGCGATCGGTGGCGTAATTTTACACCACCAATCGCAGTCCGAGGATTTGCAGAGGCGGAGCTGGCCCTGGTGCTGAACGCCGCTGTCCAGGGTGCTGATTGGTGCAGGGGAGAGAGGCGCGAGATTCAAACTTCCTGCGCTCCTCTCTCCCCTCCTCTTCCTGTCCAGCACCCTGACCGTGCAGCATCGTCCAGCACCAGCTCCTGTGTCCCCCTAAATCGGCATCCATCACCCTCCTGCACCCATCGCCACCCAGGTAGGTTAGGGTCAGTGAGGGAGAGGCACCGTTAGGCAGGGAAAGAAGGGAAAAGTTAGAAAAAAAAAAAAAAAAAAAAAAGCACATTTATTCCAAACTTTTTTTTTTCAACTTTCAGACCCCAGACCCCCCCTGCCACTTGCCCCCCCCCCCGCATCCCCCCCACCACCAGCCCCCCCCCACCCACCAGCCCCCCCCTTCACCCACCAACCCCCTCCCCCCACCACCAGACCCTTCCCCCACCACCACATTTTTTTTTTTCTGCGTGCGCTGACTGGCCGGCACTTTTTAGCGTCCGTCCACTGTTAGCGCATCGCCCGCCCCACCACCCCACCGACCGCTGATCAGCGTTGAACCGCAGATCAGCAAGTTTGAACTTTTTTTTTTTTTCCTAACACTTGCCCATTTTTTTTGCCTGGACTTTTTAGTACGTGAACACCCGTGCCCCCACACACACGCACATAGAATAAAGGTTTACACGCACGCACATACACACGCACACACACACACCCATGGCCCGCCGGGTGTTCTCAGCCGAGGAGGCATATGCCCAGATTGCCTCCGACTCTGAGAGCCCCAGTGAGGATGAGGATGACCCCACGTTCCTTTTGTCATCCGCATCCTCCTCATCATCATCGGATGACGATGAGCCACCAAGGCAGCGGAGACGCCGCCAGGCGGAGCCAGGGGCCACACATGCTAGGGATCCTGTGGCCCACCCTAGTACGAGCCGCCCTGGGGTTCGTACTGGTTTCCCGGCCCACCAAATAAGTTCACCGGAGCCCCCTGCCGATGAACTTAGCTGGTGTCCCCCAGTGGACTTTGAGCCTGAGATTCCGGATTTCGCTGGCAATCCTGGAATCCAGATTCCCACAGTGGGGTTTACTGAAATAGACTTTTTTAGTTTTTTTTTCAGTAACCCGCTGGTGAATTTGATGGTGGAGCAGACGAATCTGTACGCCCAACAGTTCGTCGCTCAAAACCCAGGCTCAGTTTTGGCTAGACCCGGTGGCTGGACGCCGGTCAGTGCAGCCGAGATGAGGACATTTTGGGGCCTCGTGCTGCATATGGGTCTAGTCCAAAAACCCAGTGTCAGGCAATACTGGAGTGGGGACGTCCTATACCAGACCCCACTGTACAGTATGGTCATGACACGTCACCGGTTTGAGGCCATCCGGAAATGTCTGCATTATTCCGATAATGCAGCATGTCCCCCCCGAGGTGATCCTGCCTATGACCGGCTGTACAAGATACGGCCGGTCATCGATCACTTTGGGGCCACATTTCAGCAGGCCTACGTACCTGGAAGGGAGGTCGCGGTTGATGAGTCTCTCGTTGCGTTCAAGGGGAGACTCAGTTTCCGCCAATACATTCCCACAAAGCGGGCGAGGTATGGCGTGAAGCTATACAAAATTTGTGAGAGTACCTCAGGGTACACTTACAAATTTCGTGTGTACGAGGGGCGAGATTCCCGGATTCAACCACCAGAATGTCCCCCCACTCTGGGTGTTACCGGGAAACTCGTGTGGGACCTTATGTACCCACTGCTGGATAAGGGTTACCACTTGTACGTGGACAACTTTTATACCAGCATTCCCTTGTTCAGGTCCCTTGCCGCCAGATCCACGTTCGCTTGTGGGACCGTGCGGAAAAATCAACGCGGCCTCCCTGCCTACCCCCTCCAGGTACCTATCCCCAGGGGTGAGACCCGTGCACTTACCAGTGGAAACCTGTTGCTGGTCAGGTATAAGGACAAGAGGGATGTCCTTATGCTGTCCACAATCCACGGTAACAGCACCACCCCAGTCCCTGTGCGAGGTACCGCAGCAACGGTCCTCAAGCCCGATTGTATCGTCGACTACAATCGGTATATGGGAGGAGTTGATCTCTCTGATCAAGTCCTCACGCCATATAACGCCATGCGCAAAACCCGGGCATGGTACAAAAAAGTTGCGGTCTACATGGTGCAGGTTGCCATGTACAACTCTTTTGTACTATCCCGAAGCGCTGGCAGCACAGGGACATTCCTCCAATTCTATGAGGCAGTCCTCAAAGACCTGATCTTTTCGGACCGGGAAAGAGCAGGCCGGAGTACCTCGGGAACTGGAGGCGCCCGGATCGTCCCTGGCCAACACTTTCCAGGTGTGGTCCCCCATACTGGAAAGAA
This sequence comes from Bufo gargarizans, assembly GCF_014858855.1. Lineage (NCBI taxonomy): Eukaryota > Metazoa > Chordata > Amphibia > Anura > Bufonidae > Bufo > Bufo gargarizans. The sequence goes on along the minus strand of NC_058086.1, from coordinate 150,970,500 downwards.
GGGACGAACCCAAAAAAAGTGCAGAGTGTGTCACAAGAGGGGGATACGGAAGGACACCACAACTCAATGTGACACGTGCCCCGATCATCCGGGCCTCTGCATTATCGATTGCTTCAGGGAGTATCACACTTCCATGGAGTACTAAATTTTTATAATCCCCAACAGTTCACTAGAGAACATAAAACACTATGGCTCTCAGACTTTGGAGACACGAAAACAATTTTTCTTTCCCCAAAAAATATTAGTTTTAGTGCAGGCATCCTCAAACTGCGGCCCTCCAGATGTTGTAAAACTATAACTCCCAGCATGCCCAGACAACCTACAGCCATCATCAGGGCATGGTGGGAATTGTAGTTTTACAACATCTGGAGGGCCGCAGTTTTAGGATGCCTGCTTAGTGTCTCTAAAGTCTGAGAGCCATACATATTGGGCATCGTCGCGTGCGTAAAAGTCGTCGCTATAAAAATAACTTTTTACCAAACGCCTCGGATGAACGGTGTTAAAAATATAAAATAAAAACTGTGCCAAAACACCTATTTTTGGGCAAAATTTAAATCCATTTTGCCGGTAATAAAGCAAGGGTTAACAGCCAAACAAAACTAAACATTTATTGCCCCAATTCTGTAGTTTGCAGAAACACCCCATATGTGGTCGTAAATGGCTATATAGCCGCACGGCAGGGCATAGAACGAAGGGAACTCCATACGGTTTCTGGAAGGCAGATTTTGATGGACAGTTTTTTTTTTTTACACCATGTCCCATTAGAAGCCCCCCCTGATGTAGCCTAGACTAGAAACTCCAAAAAAGTGACCCCATCTAAGAAACTACACCCCTCAAGGTATTCAAAAATTACTTTACAAACTATGTTAACCCTTTAGGTGTTCCACAAAACTAAATAGCGAATGTAGAAACAATTTTAGAATTAAATTTTTTGTTACATTGCCTCAAAAAAGAGTAATATAGAGCAACCAAAAAATTGGATTTTTTGTACTCACCGTAAAATCCTTTTCTCGTAGTAGGCATTGGGGGACACAGCACCATGGGTATATGTCCAACTACCACTAGGAGGCACTAGACACAAAAAGTGTTGGCTCCTCCCAGGTGGGCTATACCCTCTCCACAGGCACGAGGCTATTCAGTTTGTACCAAAAGCAGTAGGAGAGAGAAGAAAAGCAAGGAACCAACAACTCCCGTACCGGGAAAGATCAAGAGACCAGCCCGGAGAAGCGGAAGAAAAAACATAGGGAGGGATCTGTGTCCCCCAATGCCTACTACGAGAAAAGGATTTTACGGTGAGTACAAAAAATCCAATTTTCTCGTGCATGGCATTGGGGGACACAGCACCATGGGACGTCCCAAAGCAGTCCCTGAGGGAGGGAAAAGAAGAGACGCGCCACCGGTTGGGCATACAGGTGCAGGAGAACCATGTGACCCAACGGGAAAAAACACGAGATGGGCAAGAGGTTCCATAACAAGGAAGAAACCTCAGAAGAAGCAGGGAAGACTGCCAGCACCCCAGGACAAATGACTGGAAGAAAATCCCAAATGCAAGAAGGTGGCAAAAGGAAACAGAGCGCAGCCAAGGGCTGGAGAAAAAATTAGGACAGCACCGCGTGGTGAAACTACCCAACGCTCTACATTGTTCCAGACCCAAAAAACCTGTGGCCATCCCCTGAAAGGCCAGGGGAGAAAAGAAACAGGGAAGCACTGAAAACCAAACGAGTGGGGGAGCCATAGCAAGGCTCACATGTGAAGGGAGGGGACTCCCCTCACCGCAAGGCCAGGAAAGAAGCTAAGCGCCCCATGTAAAGGTGAAAACCCAAGGCTGCTAGAGGAAACCGCCAACCCTGGAGAAGGAGGGGGTTGTAGGTAAAAAACCAGGAAAAGAACGATAGCTCCTGCGTCCCCAAAAACAGGAGACGAGGCGCAAGCCTCCGAAAACAAGATATCACCGTGAAGCGTAAGACCAGAGGAAACACTGGGCATGTGAAGTATCATGGAAAAAAGAAGCCAGATACAGGCCAGGCAACCTCGGCAGGACACACTGGACTGAGAGACATGGGAGTAGAAGGAGAGCACTCCAAAAAACCTAAAGAGGAAAGGTCCTACAACAGGAGGAGGTCCCTCCCGAAGGAGACCATACGGTGGAACTGCAAACCGCAGCACTAAACCACTCAATACCAGGTACTTGACGTGGGAGGCTGGAAAAAGAGACACAAATCCCAAGAGGACCTCAAATGAACAGGGACAGGGACTCCAGAAAGGAGTACCCAGTATGGGCTCACAAGGAACCAGAAGCTGAACCACCAGAAGACAACGCAATCCAGAATATCCAGGAAAGGCGAAAAGAAACCACCATAGGGGAAGGGGCATTGGCCATGGACAACTAGCCGTACCAAGAATATTGACCAGCAAACCTTAAACATTGTCCCAGAGAGGGCAAGTACAGCAGCTCGGGATGTACCACAAAACGACAGACATCCATATGCATAAGGAATGCAGAAGTCGCCATGAAAAAACCGGGGTAGCCTACATAGAAATGTAGAAACCAGCTGCGACCGGCATACAGAAAACTTCCAGGGGGGAGAAAGCACCAGACAGGTGCAGACGACGGCAAGGTCCAAGAGGACTGCCCCTCCGCCATGTAGCACAACTAAGCAGAAAATACAAGGGAATACCGAAAACACCTGGACCCAAAAGGAACTACGGGGCCCTGTCCGATACCAGAGCAATCAGCTGAAAATTCAGACAGGTGTGTGTGGCGCTCAGAGGTCCTGTCCTTGACCCATCAGGGAGGACGTCCAGCAATGATAAAAGCCGTGGACCCAGAAGGATTCCGTGTGGCGGACATCCAGCGATGACAGAAAACCGCAGCCGCGGCCGATGCCACCAGCTACGTGTCCAAACAAGGTAGAAGATCCAGTGGAGATCCTTGTACTTCACCAGGAATGGGCCGCTCAGCAATTAGGAAACAACGCGAGTACTCCCCTATAACATGGGGTAACGCGGAGCACAGCATACCGTAGTACCGTAAAGAGAAGGCAAGAGCAACTACAGCACGAAGGCCAACAACCACCTGGCCACGGAGTAGGGAGCGTGGTTGAATGAGGACCACCCGCCGGATCAGACAGATCAGTCATATACTGGAGCTACCAGAAGTAGCAGTAGACCGACAAGGTGGGGGTTGGGCTGGCCCACACCTGCCAGACATGGAAACCATGCACACGCTGAACGAAGGGGGCCTGGTGCAGACAGTGCCTTGAGAGGTAGAAGGAGACCAATGAGCGCGACAGTAAAGGAGTGGCAGATGTATGGAAGAACCAAATGGATGGAACCAACATCCGCAGCACAGATTAGAACCCGTGGGCAGAAAACACCCAGTGATACAGAAACTGTCTGAGCTACAGACCGCACCACAGGGCCCAGCGCTTGGGGTACTACAAACACACGCCTAAAATATGGGCAAAGTGGCTGCATGTTGCCAACTAAGGAGAGTGGAAACATAGCCACAGCATCTGGGAATGAGACAGCATACGGAGGGTACAGGTACACAACCTGTAAAGTAGAAATATGGCTGTGTTAGAGGAACTACATTTAAGATCGAAGCAATGTGGCCGCATGGTGCACCCTAGACCCAGAGAGGTGCAACAGCAACCGCGTTAACAATGGAACCCAGTAGGGCCGCACGGTACCACAAAGAACAAGACAGGTGCACACCACAATCAGGTAGGTGCAATGGCAACAGAAACAGGGCCGCATAGCACACCCTAGAAGCCAGACAGGTTGAACGGCTGCAGCATCGGAGACGGTTCAGGGACTCTACCCATGAAGGGAGTAAGATGGCCGTTTGGTGCACACTATGATGAGGTAGGTGCAATGGCCACGGCAATAGGAGGAGGCCTCAATATCTCGTCCTGTAAGGAGAGAAAATGCCAGATGGAACACCATAAAGCCGGACAGGAGGAACGGCTACCGCATCCGGAGATGGCTCAGGTACTCCACCTGTTAAGGGATCAAGGCGGCAGGGAACAGACAGGTAACTGAACCGGACAGGGGCAATTCTACGGCAATTGAAAGTGGCCTCTATATTCCGCCCGTAGGGAGAAATGTTGCCGCATGGAACACAACAGAGCCCGCCAGAGGTATCGGCTACAGCACTGGTGATGGCGTAGGTACTCTACCTGTGAAGGAAGCAAATTGGCTGGGAACAGACAGGCGCAATTGCAGCGGCAATTAAAGGCAGCCTGTATATCTCGCCAGGAAGGGAGAAATAGTGTCGCATGGAACACCATAGCGCCAAGCCAGGGGAATCGGCTACAGCATCAGGAGATGGTGTAGGTACTCCACCTATGACAGGAGCAAAGTGGCTGGGAACAGACAGGTGCAATTGCAACGGCAATTGAAGCGGCCTGTATATCTCACCCGGAAGGGAGAAATAGTGCTGTATGGAACACCATAGAGCCAGCCAGGAGTAATGGCTCCTGTAGGTACACTACCTAAGAAAAGGGGCAAGGCGGCTGTACAATTGCTCTGAACTCACCAACCTACAGGAGGCGATAGCCGAGCTAACCGCTTGCCCAGAACAGGAACTCCCTGTAATGAGGTAGAGTGGCGAACACCAACACCAGGATGGGAACCCCACGGAAACACTCTCAAATGTGTAGAGGATAACCCCTGGTATAGGGGAACCAGGAAGGCTTGTCAGGGACAGCCTATGGCAGTGGTGCAGGAACCCCCCTGTTAAGGAGAAGGCGTACGTATCAGACACCGGGTAGGTGACTCAGTATGCTAAACACGGGGACGGCTGCCTTACCTGTGCGGTTGAATACCTGTGCGGTCAGGGGAGCACCATCCGAAAATCCACTAGAGGGGATACCAACCCTGTTTAGGTAGGAGAGGTTCCTCCGTGCACGTAGTCTTGACCTCCCAGAGGGCTTCTATATGGAGGAAGACCGCCTGATGCTCTGTTCCGAGGGAATCGGTGCAGAGGTGTCCCCAGAGGCAACGGATGGGGTGACAGGAAGGATTCGTCACCAGCCTCAGGCCTGTCCTGGGGGGGATCCGAGGATGCCGAGGAGGGGTGGGACCCCGTTGAGACCACCCGAGGGTGTACTGTGAGCTACCCCTCGCCGAACCCGGGTGCAGGTACCCCTAACTGAGCATGCCCCATCTGCAGGGAGGACCCTGGGAGGGCAGAGGTGGCCGCAATTTGGGTTGGTAGCGTTCCAGCGACACTGCCAGGGAGAGTCGGCCAAGGTTCCCATGGCATTGACACGGAGGGACCCATTCATGGGGAACCTACACAAAAAGATTGTTCAGGGAAAACAATGGGATCTGGGAAGAGGTACTGCACACCAGCAGGGACAGGATGACCACATGGCAGCCATTGTAGACAGCGGACGCACGTGAAAACACGTGGCGACCGAGGAGCTGTTGGGAGAAGAGATGCTCAAAAAGCAGCCAGCAGAGGCTGTCTATCCTGACCCGGACGCAGTGTTCCCCCAAAGAGGTGCAGCAGCAGCTGTTCCCCAAAAAAGAGGTGGTCAGTAGGGCTGCAGGGGACATGAAGCAATCGAGGGGTTAACCACCCCCTCCAACAGAAAAAAAACATGTTAGCCCAGGAAAGGGTGAGGAGATAGCTCCTCCCGAGGGCCGGGCGGGGCTCAGAAAAGCCCGGGAAGCAAGGGGGAGGGGCCGGGAAGATTGCGGCCTAGCAGGCCCAAAAGCCGGGGCCTCGATTTATGAGGCGGCCGGGAATGGAGCAAGGGGGGCGGGGCGAACCGCGGCCGACAGAGGGCCCACCGAACCATAAAAATAGGTGAGTAGGGTAGGGGGGGAGAAGCGACACCTGGGGATAGGCAGATCAGGGCAAACAGAGCACCTGGGAGCCGGGGACAGGCCATAGAAGATGAGGCCTAGTCCTGGCAGAAGCCGGGGACTAAAGTAGCGGGGAAGCCAGGGAGAGACTGTGGCCAGGGAGGAGAGAAAAGACCAACCGAGGGGGAAAAGAAGGGAGGAAAAAAATGAATATAACCCCCCCAGGAGGGGGAGGGGGTTGGCTAGGAGGAACGAAGAGGCTCCCCAGGACCCCCAGCTAAGGTGGATCCCATCCCCCTGGCCACAGAAGGGAACCTAACCCTGGGGCAGGGACACAGGGACAGGGGAGTATACTCACCATCCGATATACTCACCATCCGATGTCTTCGGGCGCAGCACGGTCACCCCTTCGGCAGACTCAACACGGGAACCGTGGGAATGCCGGCAAGCCACTGCGGATGCAGTCCGTGGGGACTGGGTGACCGGCGATGGTACCGAAGTACGCGCCCGCAGGGGGGGCAACTAAAGTGGAACACGATGGAGCCCCAGCCTGCAGCAGGTATAACGGTGGAAAAAAAAAAACCGACCTGCGGAAGAGAGAAAAAAAAGAATAAAAATAAACAGCAGAACCTGCAAAAAAGCAGGACAGGTCTGCCTCCTACGGACACTAGACTAAAACTGAATAGCCTCGTGCCTGTGGAGAGGGTATAGCCCACCTGGGAGGAGCCAACACTTTTTGTGTCTAGTGCCTCCTAGTGGTAGTTGGACATATACCCATGGTGCTGTGTCCCCCAATGCCATGCACGAGAAATCTAATTTACCCCAAAAATTGTCCCAAAACAACAACCACCTTATCCCGTAGTTTCCTAGATGGGGTCACTTTTATGGAGTTTCTACTCTAGGGGTGCATCAGGGGGCTTGAAAGGGTACATGGTGTAAATAAACCAGTCCAGCAAAATCTGCCTTCCAAAAACCGTATGGCGTTCCCCTTCTTCTATGTCCTGCCGTTTAGCCAAACAGTAGTTTACGACCACATATGGGGTGTTTTTGCAAACTACAGAATCAGGGCAACCCATTTTGAGTGTTGTTTGACAGTTAACCCTTGTTTTACTCCTGGAAAAAATTGATTATATTGGAAAATTTTCCAAAAAATAGAAATTTCAAAATTGTTTCTCCATCTGCCATTAACTCTTGTGGAACACCTAAAGGGTTAACAAAGTTTGTAAACCCAGTTTTGAATACCTTGAGGGGTGTACTTTCTTAGATGGAGTCACTTTTTTGAAATTTCTATTCTAGGGGTGCAACAGGGGGCTTCAAATGGGACATGGTATAAACAAAACCAGTCCTGCAAAATCTGCCTTCCAAAACCCATATGGTGTTCCCCTCCTTCTATGTGCTACCGTTCGGCCAAACAGTAGTTTACGACCACATATGGGGTGTTTCTGCAAACTACAGAATCAGGGCAACCCATTTTGAGTGTTGTTTGGCAGTTAACCCTTGTTTTACTCCTGGAAAAAATTGATTATATTGGAAAATTTTCCAAAAAATAGAAATTTCTAAATTGTTTCTCCATCTGCCATCAACTCTTGTGGAAGACCTAAAGGGTTAATAAAGTTTGAAAAAACAGTTTTGAATACCTTGAGGGGTGTAGTTTCTAGAATGGGGTCATTTTTGGGAGGTTTCTATTATCTAAGCCTCACAATATGACTGCAAACCTGAACTGGTCCATAAAAAGTGGGATTTTGAAGATTTCTCAAAAATTTCAAATTTTGCTTCTAAACTTCTAAGCATTGTAACATCCCCAAAAAATAAAATATCATTCCCAAAACAATTCAAACATGAAGTAGACATATGGGGAATGTAAAGTCATCACAATTTTTGGGGGTATTACTATGTATTACAGAAGTAGAGAAACTGAAACTTTGAAATTTGCTAATTTTTCAAAATTTTTGGTAAAAAATTTATTTTTTTATGCAAAAAAATTAACTTTTTTGACCCAATTTTAGCAGTGTCATGAAGTACAATATGTGACGAAAAAACAATCTCAGAACGGCCTGGGTAAGTCGAAGCGTTTTAAAGTTATGAGCACTTAAAGTGACACTGGTCAGATTTGCAAAAAATGGCCTGGTCCTTAAGGTGAAAATGAGCCTGGTCCTTAAGGGGTTAAAGAGGACCTTTCACTTGTATAAACGATGTGAACTGAGTATGCTGCCATATAGAGCGGCGCCCGGGGATCTCACTGCACTTACTATTATCCCCGGGCGCCGCTCCGTTCTCCCGTTATAGGCTCCGGTACCTTTGATTCTTAAGTTATAGTAGGCGGGTCTTCCCTTGTCCTGTGGGCGTCTCCTTCTCCTAGGCTGCAGCGCTGGCCAATCGCAGCGCACAGCTCACAGCCTGGGAGAAAGAAACCTCCCAGGCTGTGAGCTGTGCGCTGCGATTGGCCAGCGCTGCGGGAGAACGGAGCGGCGCCCGGGGATAATAGTAAGTGCAGTGAGATCCCCGGGCGCCGCTCTATATGGCAGCATACTCAGTTCACATCGTTTATACAAGTGAAAGGTCCTCTTTAAGAAGTTCCAAGCTGTGTGTCTCGATTTTTAAAATGGGACTACGCCACCAGTCACTTTTCCAGAAGGTGGCTTGGCAAGAGTGGGGAAGGGGGCGCAGCCAACAGCGGAGACAAATCTTCATTTCCACCAGTTTTCGGGTGCAAATGAAGCCAGAAATCTACGTCAACTCTGAGCAAACAGATTTCTGTTTAGGTGGCGGGACTGCCGGAGGACGCCATAAGAGGTGGTGATGTGACCTCAGTAAGGGTTCAGGAGGGGCCCGGATGTAGTTCTGGAGTGCGTTGCTGAGCTATATGCATAGAGCCCATACAAAGGGTGGCATACAAGCAACCCACACATGGAGCCCCGATTCTAGGAGACAATAATAGCTCAGTGATAAAGCCACAAAATTTCTGCCACCTGAAATCAGAGGTACAGAAAAGGCTCGGTGTGAATTAGGGCGTACAATGACAGATCTCCCATCATCAGTGATGACAGGGTTAGGAGCGGGAGGTAAATGGAAGCCTCTAATAGGGGTTTAGTGCATAAATAAATGCAGCAGGTCACAGATGAGCTCACATCCTCCTATGGATAGAGCAAGGGGACGTTACGTAGTGGAAAGCTACAATACTGAACGTATTCCAACGTAACTGCGCAAATCCAAAGACAGATCCTCCTCCTGGTCCTCAGGACTCTTTCACACGAACGATCGGCTCCGGATGCGTTCAGTGAAACTCGCACCGTTTTACAAGCAAGTTCAGTCAGCGATTGAGTTCAGTTTTTTCCGCGTGGGTGCAATGCGTTTTTCGCACGTGTGATAAACTGAAGTTTACAAACATCTCCTAGCAACCATCAGTGAAAACCGAATTGCACCCGCACTTTGCTTCCGGATTCAATACATTTTTCACTGAAGCCCCATTGACTTCTATGGGGCCAGGGCTGCGTGAAAAACGCAGAATATAGAACATGCTGCGATTCTCACGCAACGCAGAACTGATGCATTGAAAAAATAAACAGGTAAGGATTCAGTGCGGGTGCTGTGCGTTCACGTCACACATTGCACCCATGCAAAAAACTTGCTTGTGTGAAAGGAGCCTTATACAGCATCAAGGTCTGCCACAGCACGAATATTCATCTACACACCTGCTCCTAAGGCTGGGTTCACACTTGAGCGTTGCGCAAACGCGCTTTTTACGCGCGTTTTTGACGCGCATTTTTATGCGTGTTTTTGTAATAGTAAACGCGCGTTTGACGCGCGTTTGTGTGATTCACTACAGTGTCCTATGGCCACAAACGCCCCAAAAGTCGCTCATGTACTTTTTGGAGCGTCGGGCGTTTTACAGCGCGATCGTACGCGCTGTAAAACGCCCAAGTGTGAACCATTCCCATAGGGAATCATTGGTTTCTCCTTGTTGAGCGTTTTACAGCGCGTAGGAACGCGCTGTAAAACGCTCAGGTGTGAACCCAGCCTAACGGGGGGGGGGGGGGGGGGAAGCATTCCCAAATTTCATACACACTGTAGTCCTCAGCAGAAGGTAGTGGTGTTTACCAGTACAACGTTTCCTGCAGCTACTTTCACTTCATAAACTCCCAGTAAACCCTTTAACACGTGGCGCAGCCAGCCGACATTTAGAGGAGCTGTCCAGTTTCAGGAGGAAACTGGACGAGCCCTCGGATCTGCAGTAAGTGAGAGGCAGTATTTTAGGCCTCATGCACACGACCCTATGTATTTTGCAGTCCACAAAAAATACGGATGACGTCCATGTGCATTCCGTATTTTGCAGAACGGAATTGCTGGCCCCTAACAGAACAGTACTATTCTTATCCGTAATGCGGACAATAGGACATGTTCTATATTTTTGTGGAACAGAAATACGGAAACAGAAAGCACACAGTAACTTCCTTTTTTATTTGCGGACCCATTGAAATAAGAAGGTTCTGCATACTGTCCGCAAAAAAAAAAAAAAACACACGGAACAGACGTTTGTGTGCATGGGCCCTTATTTTAGGCTGCGTCTGTGGCACAATCCATTCACTTCTATGGGGCTGTGCAGATGAGCAATGATTTTCACGCATCACTTGTGCGTTGCGTGAAAATCGCAGCATGTTCTATATTGTGCGTTTATCATGCAACGCATGCCCCATAGAAGTGAATGGGGCTGAGTGAAAATCGCAAGCAAGTGCGGATGCGGTTCGATTTTCACTCATGGTTGCTAGGAGACAGTCTATTCACTGTATTATTTTCCCTTATAACATGGTTATAAGGGAAAACAATAGCATTCTGAATACAGAATGCTTAGTAGGTGATCAATTGAGGGTTAGAAAATAAAAATTAAAACTCACCTTCTCCTCTTGATCGCGTAGTTGCCGGTCTCTTTATTTCTTTAATGCTGAGCTGCCGGCTAAAGGACCTGTGGTGACGTCAGATCACATGCTCCAATCACATGGGCCATCACCGTGGACTGTGAAGTTCGGGTCTGGGTACCACAGTCTGTTTTTTATCACACGCGTGCAAAACACATTGCACCCGCGCGATAAAAACTGAACATGGGAACGCAATCGCAGTCAAAACTGACTGCAATTGCGTTCCTACTCACGCGGGTTTGCCGCAATACACCGGTACGCATCCGGACACGCTCGTGTGAACCCAGCCTTAAATAAACTGAAACCTTGTATACAGAACTTGAAACACAAGTTCGCTCATCCCTAGAAACCACCCATAAATGACCCCATTTTAGAAACTAAACCACTTAAGTTATTCAAAACTGATTTGACAAATATTGGTAACCTTTTAGGTTTTCCACCAGAATTAAAGGGCAATGGGTGAAATTTCACTTTTTTTTTGCAGATTTTCAATGCTGATCCATTGTTGCCGTAACACAGCAAGGGTTAACGGCAAAACAAACCTCAATATTTATTTCCCTGGTTTTGCAGTTTACAGAAACTCCCCACATGTTATCCTGAACTGCTGTATGGGCACACTGCAAGGCTCAGAATGGAAGGAGCGCCATATGGTTTTTTGAAGGCAGATTTTTCTGGAATGGTTTTTGGGTGCCATGACACATTTGAAGAGACCCTTTTTGGAAACTACACCCATCAATAAATTACTTGAGGGATATAATGAGTGCTTTGACCCCACACCCGTTTCACAGAATTTATAAACACTTAGCTGTGAATATGAAGAGATACATTTCGTTTCCATGAGTATGGCAACTGTTTTGGCACACTGCAGGGATCACTGTGTGCCAGTGTGAAAACCAAGTATTTATTAAAGGGAACATGTCATCAACTTTATGTTGCCCACACTAACGGCAGCATAAATTAGAGACAGGCGGTCATTTAAAAGCAAGTGGTTGCTGAGAACCAACATCACAATCATTGCAGACTGGGCCTGGAAAAAAGAGTCCCGGACACCTGAGAAGAGTCCGGGTTATTCATGAATTCCTGCTCGCCCTGCCCACCTGCTGATGATTGACTCTCTAGGAGAGAACTGCCAATCATCAGCAGATGGGTGGGAGAGCAGGAGATTATGAGTAACCAGGACTCTTAGGTAGATTTGACTCTTTTCAAGACCTGGGCGGCAATGATTATGATGCTGGTTCTCAGCAACCACTTACTTTAGCTCATGAGTGACACACGGCTGACATCAGCATTTCTGTCACTATTTCATGCTGACCTCAGTGAGGTCAGTATAAAGTTGATGACAGGTTCCCTTTAAGGGGTGGGTGAGCATTTTGAGCTGACAGATGTTTTGCAAAAATTAATGAGCAGCAGATGGTGCAAAGCTAGAAATGCAAATTTCCCACAGATATGGCCTTTCAGTGCTTAATATGCTGTGCCCAGTTGGTGCCACCAGAGACATACCACAGCCTTTAAATTGCTAGGCGGGTTCTAGTAGGTACGGAAATGCCATAAATGTGGATGTAAACTGCTGTTTGGGTACGCTTCAGAAGGGAAAGACCACCTTTTGGTAGCGTAGATTTTAATGGAGCCTCTGAGTACCAGTACAGCCATTTTCTGACAACTATATATATATTTTTTTTTTTATCTTTCTCTTGCCAGAGCTGTGTGAAGGCTTATTTTTTTTTGCGGGATGAGTTGCCATTATCATTGGTTCTATTTTGGGGTATATACGACTTTTTGATCACTATTTCACTTTTTTGGAAGCAGGATAAAGAAACTGCAGCAATTCCACCCCTGCCGTATACCATGTGCAGGAAAAATTATGTTATCTTTATTCTGCACTTTTACACAAAACATAAAAAATATATATAAAAAATAAATTAGATATAGATATATCTCTATCATGTTGGTGCTGCCGTTTTCTGCAATGGTCTTGTGTGACGGCTCGTTTTCTTGCAGGATGAGGTGACATTTTCATTGGTACAATTTTGGGGTACATACAGCTTTTTGATGGCTTGGTATTATATTTTTTGGCAGGTGAGGAGACTGGCACAGTCTTTATTTTTTACAGTGTTCACCTAATATTTTGCAAAAAGTAAGAGGATCCAGCTTCTGGTAAAACGATATCCTTTATTTGATGCGGTAAAATCCATACAGTGCAAGACGAGTGCAAAATCGACACATTTTGGATCCCAAGTTAAGGAACCTTACTTGTGATTACTGCATGAAATAAAAGGATATGGTTTTACCAGAAGCTGGATCCTCTTTCATTTTGCACAGTTTATGTCGGCCTAGCCACATCCGTGCCTCCGATACGATTCGCAGGAGAGTGCTGCATTTCTGACTTTCTATACCTCACCTAATATTGTAGATAATGTGATTATTATAGAGCACATCTTTACAGGCGCAGCGATACGTTTTCTTTTTTTGTTCAGATAGGCTTCCCTTGATCTTGGCGTGGGGAAGATATTTGGGCCGCACAACTGAATAAGACCATCCCACTGAAGTAAAAGGGACGACAGAATTGTAATCACACTGATCGGGGAGGGTGCCGGCAGTCGGGCCCCAACAATCTGATATTGATGACTAGGCTTGATCAAATCGATTTGTTCAGACTCTTCGGTTTTAATGCTGTCTCCGTACAGCAGTAAAATGTATAGTCTGCACAGAGCCAAACTTCGTTTCACCCGAAGTCGCATGAGTCTACAGTGAATTAATTCAGTAATCATTTCTCCATCCTTAAAAACATTTAAAATTAGGTCGGGTTTGGTACAGATAATCCGAACCTCGATTTGATCTAAGGGCTCTTTCACACTTGCGTTTTTTTGTTCCGGCATAGAGTTCCGTTGTCGGGGCTCTACGCCGGAAGAATCCTGATCAGGATTATCCACATGCATTCTGAATGGAGAGAAATCCGTTCAGGATGCATCAGGATCGGAACGTTTTTTGGCCGGAGAAAATACTGCAGCATGCTGCGCTTTTTGCTCCGGCCAAAAATCCTGAATACTTGCCGCAAAGCCGGATCCGGAATTAATGCCCATTGAAAGGCATTAATCCGGATCCGGCCTTAAGCTAAACGTCGTTTCGGCGCATTACCGGATCCGACGTTTAGCTTTTTCTGAATGGTTACCATGGCTGCCGGGACGCTAAAGTCCTGGCAGCCATGGTAAAGTGTAGTGGGGGAGCAGTATACTTACCGTCCGTGCGCATGGGGCGCTCTGACGTCATTCTGGACCCCCCTGGGAGCCGCACGGACAGTAAGTATACTGCTCCCCCGCTCCCCACTACTACTATGGCAACCAGGACTTTAAAAGCGTCCTGGCTGCCATAATAACACTGAACGCATTTTGAAGACGGATCAGTCTTCAAATGCTTTCAGTTCACTTGCGTTTTTCCGGATCTGGCGTGTAATTCCGGCAAATGGAGTACACGATGGATACGGACAACGCAAGTGTGAAAGAGGCCTTAAGGACAGGTCATCAATATTACAGAAGCAGACAACCCATTTAAGGCTACTTTCACACTCCCGTATTATCTTTAACATAGCCAAGTCGGATCCATCTTGAACACCATTGAAAGTCAATGGAGGACGGATCAGTTTTCTATTGTGCGAGAGAAAATGGATCCATCCCCATTGACTTACATTGTGTGTCAGAACGGATCCGTATGGCTTGGTTTTGTCAGACTGACACCAAAACGCTGCAAGCAGCGTCCGCTTCCAAAACGGGATGGAGACGGAACGGAGGCAAACTGATGCATTCTGAGCGGATCATTTTCCATTCAGAATGCATTAGGGCAAAACTGATCCGTTTCGGACCACTTGTGAGAACCCTGAACGGATCTCACAAACGGAAAGCCAAAACCCGAGTGTGAGAGTAGCCTAAGGGTCCATTCACACGTCCGTGAATGTGTCCGCATCAATTCTGCAGAACCATTCATTCTCTATGGGGCAGGAATGGATGCGAAACAGCACACAATGTGCTTTCCGCATCCACATTTCCGGAGCGCGCCCCCGATCTTGCGGTCCGCGGATGCAGAAAAAAAAAATAATAATAGAACAAGAATAGGCAGTTCTATGGGGGTGCTGGCCGGGAGTATTGCGGATCCGCAATACACAACTGACGTGCGAATGAACCCTCACACACATGACCGTTGTTTTGGTCCACATCCGAGACTTCAATGGGGCTGCAAAAGATGCAGACAGCCCTTCATGTGCCGTCCGCATCCGTTGCTCCATTCCGTGGCCCCGCAAAAAAAAAATATAACCTGTCCTATCCTTGTCCGTTTTGCGGACAAGGATAGGCAGTTATATCAACGTGAAATGCTTTTTGACAACATGAATGACATGTCCTGCGACATCAAGAAGACCTGCTCCAACAACTGGTCACATGATGTAAGAGGAACGGGTCATTGTTGCAGCCTGCGATTGGCAGCAACAGTCCGCATGGAGAGGAAGAGGAGGCCTGGGAACATCAGACACCCAATCCGGTGGCGGGAGCAGGTAAGTATGATATACCCCGAGTGGCTGACCCATGAGGGAGGTCTGTCTCAGGCCATGTTCACATTTCCGGCAGGCTGTTCCAGCACAGAACAGCCTGCTGGTGTTAAAGGGAACCTGTCACCGGGATTTTGTGTACAGAGCTGAGGACATGGGTTGCTAGATGGCCGCTAGCACATCCGCAATATCCAGTCCCCATAGCTCTGTGTGCTTTTATTGTGTTAAAAAAACGATTTGATACATATGCAAATTAACCTGAGATGAGTCCTGTGCATGACTCTTCTCAGGGACAGGACTCATCTCAGGTTAATTTGCATATGTATCAAATCGTTTTTTTAACACAATAAAAGCACACAGAGCTATGGGGACTGGGTATTGCGGATGTGCTAGCGGCCATCTAGCAGCCCAGGTCCTCAGCTCTATACACAAAATCCCGCTGACAGGTTCCCTTTAACTGGATCTGGCATTGCCGGATTTAAAGAGGACCTTTCACCTCTACTGACATGTCTGTCTTAATAGCTTCATGCATTCCCCATGTAATAACAATTCTGGAGCATCTATTCTTATGGCTCTATGTTGTGCTATTCCTCTATTATTCCTGATAGAAGTTATGAATGAATTACTAGTAGTCTGCAGTAGGGGGACAGAGGGGCGGTGACCAGTTTGGAGAGAGGGGGGGAGGGGGGGGTAAGGGGGTGTACCTGCACAGACTGTCAGCACTGACTGGATAGTAGTCAGACTGTGCAGGTAGCCCCCACGCGCCCCCCACCCCCCAACTGGTTACCACCCGGAAAAATTTGATGTGTATTTTCGTACTTTCGGCAGACTGTCCCACTGAAAGAGGACCAGGTGGCTTTTCTGCAGATTACTGTATGGAATACTCGCTAAAATAAGCACGGAAAATCCGGTGCGAACATAACGGATTATCAGGAGGTGGTCAGTCATCATCCCACAATCAATACAAAAATGTTCAAATATTGTCAATTGTACAAAGAATCAACCAATATGTCCTGGGCATTTAAGTGGTATAAAATATATGGACTGAAAGCAGGGATCCGCGTCGGCTTCAATAGCAGAGAACACCCTGTGCACGGGCTCGGCAGGCGAGGGGTTCACTGATTCCCAGGAGGTCCCACTATTGGTTTACACCACAAAGGGAGGTAGGGGCAGCCGTGACTAGCTCACTTCCTGATTTCATTGTGAAGATAATGAGCTGAAGCCTTTTGTTTCTAGCTCGTCTTTCAAGTCCCACGGAGGCCGCTCTAGGACAAAGATGCCGGCCTTCTGTCCCATCTGGTGGTCCTACGGCTCCATCTACTCGCATATAGGCATACAGTGTCACTGCTCTACCCAGAACGTAGCCGGCCACCTAGTATGTAACCACAGGCCATAGCGCAGCAGGATGGCCGCAATCCTCCAATAAGCATCCGACCACCTTGCGCGTAATAAAGGTCATCGCGTATCTGCTGCGTTATATCCACCCCCCACCCCCGGTGACCGCCTATCGGAGGGAAAAGGGTATTTACACTAGATATTGGACTGGGGGGCAGGGAGATGGAATAAGCATCCCCATCCCAGTAACCAAGCAGTGCCCCGGAAATCCACAGCGTAGATGCGGAGCGCACAGCACTGAGCATGCACCTTTCATTATAGGAACATCAATCATGGGGAGGAGGTGCCTGCTGCTGAGATTTCACAGCCATGCTCCATTCAGAAAAAAAAAAAAAAAAAACAGGCCCCTTGATCTCAATGGTTTCTGGATCAGAGATCCGATCCCAACCGTAAATTAACCATTAATGGTAACCATCCATGTGAGAGCGGTGATCCACAGTTCGTTTATTTTGGATCTGTGCCCACCATGGATTACAATGAAACATGTAATCTGCTGCACCTCTATAGCGTGGGCTCAGAGACTGCTGCCCATAGGGATTACACAGAAATCCATCCCATCCCCCCCGTGTGCGATCACAGATTGATCGGACGAGCAATGGCCGTAAGAAGGTGTGAGCCCCCCCTCCATCCATCCAATGGGTAATGGGGCAGGATGTGGGGGACCCTGAGGCCTGCACGTCCCCGGCCTCACAGCCCAGCAAGAGAGCGACAGAGAAAGGCGCCGGTGAGGCCTTACCTGGGTGTCCCGGCGTCCTCAGCACGGGGAACGGGCTCAGAGCAGTGTGTTCCCGGCAGCGGAGTGAATGGCGGCGATAGTGGCGCGGAGTTATGACGCTTATGGAAAGGGTCGGCACGGATGCTACTTCTGCTTCGCTGCCGTTTCCAAGAGGCCAAGTCGGTTACCGTAAGCGAATTTTCCCGCCCTAGGAGTCTCACAGGCCGCAAGCACTTCTTTGCAACCCGGTATCCCGTTATCCTTCCCCCTCCGCACACACCACAGAGCGAAAGCCCCGGCGCTAGAAAAGATGGCCGACCGCCAACGGACAACGTCAGCACGCAGGCGTAGAAGCGTGGTTAGGGCGACGTTCTGCGGAAGTTGCCAGAACCAAAGATGGCGCCCGTAAATTCTCGGCCTATAGCGATACTCAGTGGCTAAGCATTAGGCGGCCATGATTAGTGCTGGCAGCAGTATACAATAGACACGAGAGAAAAGACGTTTTGGGCTTGGTTAAAGGCTTTTTGTACCCTTAAATGGGAGTCGTGGTTGTGACCGTAGGGCTACGGGAACACGGATTACTAACCTTTACTATGCACATGTTAATGCACAAGTGTTTCAGAGGAAAAGAGGAGCAGCAACCATAAGAATTAAAAGTTAAACTCGCCGTTGCCCATAGCAACCAATAAGAATTCAGCTTTCTTTGCTCTATGGCTGATCTAAAAATGAAAGATGCAAGATAAGTGGTTGCTATAGGCACCAATTACATTTCTAGAACACTTAAAATAGATTTTTTTTAAACCGATGACCTATCCTCTGGATAGATCATTAGTATCTGATCGGTGGTGGTCAGACACCCGGGACCCCCCTCCCCCAAAATAGTGCCATAGATTGTATAGCGGCAGTGCTTGGTAACGCAGCTCAGTCCCATTGACGTGAATTGGGCTAAGTTGCTCCTAAGCCACTTGACCAATGACTGGGACGTCACTAGCCATAGGAAAAACAGAGAAGGCCACGGCACTCTCAAACAGCTTATTGGTGGGGGTCCTGGTTGTCGGACACCCGCTGATCCGATACCGATGACCTATCCTGAGGATAGGTCATCAGTATAAAAATCACTGAAAACTCCTTTAAAGAAGTGCTCCAAGAACATACTTTATTCTGTGGCCCGTTAGAAAAGTGCATGATATAAATAGTAGTGAAGGTATATATTTTTTTACCAGTAACTGTATTTGTGAGTCTTAGGGCCTTTTCACATCTCGTTTTTCTGTACGTCAGGCAGATACGTTTAGAAATACAGTAAAAAGAAAAAGTATACAAACGTGTGGAATTTTTGGATTGTCTATTTTTTTTTTATGTATATATTTGCTGGATGTCCTTTTTTTAACAAAAATGTGTATGTTTTTGTGAGGGCAGTATAGTAGAGGTGGCTGGTCCTGGTCTCCTTAAAATGACCCACTCTTATGCTGAATGGAATGCGTTCGAGGAACCCTCTCTGGTACATTAGAAACACGTCCTAGTATGAAAATACTATCACAAACCGCTATTTTCGTTCTATTTACCAGCCTCCGAGAACCATTGCAGTTGTACATGGTCAGTACTTCATCCTTAAAGGGGTTAACCAGGTTCAGAGGTGAACCCGGACATAAACTCCCCTTCACACATTTAGGGCTCATTCACACAACTGTGCCGTGTTTTGCGGTCCGCAAATTGCACATCCGCAAAACACGGATGCCGCTCTTGTGCCTTCCGTAATTTGCGGAATGGACGCCCCTTTATAGAAATGCCTATTCTTGTCCGCAAAATAGACAAGAATAGGACATGATCTATAATTTTTGCCGGGCCACGGAACAGAGCAATGGATGCGGACAGCACACGGAGTGCTGTCCCCATCTTTTGCTGCACCATTGAAGTTAATGGGTCCGCACCCGAGCTGCAAAAAATGCGGCTCAGATGCGAAACCAAACTACGGTTGTGTGAATGAGCCCTTAGCCTGTTTCTTGCTCCGATGCTCGCCCTTGCCCTGTGCTGCATCACTACCGGTGATGTACTGGGCTTCTCATGTGCATGCTAGGTGGAGGCTTCTGCCTAGCAGTGATCCTGGTGATGTCACCGGCACTAATGAGCGATCTTTACCATTGCCCTAGCCTTTAAAACAGTCTAGGGCAGCGTTAATGACCACCCATTTGTGCCGGTGGATGTCATCGGGTGACCGCTAGGGTCCGAGTGGGAGCCCCCACCCTCCGCAAACTCAGTGCATGCCACGGTCAGCATTGACTGCGGCATACAAAGGGTTAATGAGCTGGCATTGGTGTATTCACCAATGCTGGCGTATACAGCAGGGGCTTGGCTGTCATGAACAGCAGTAGCAGCTCCTGCACCCGCCAGATTAGCGTGCAATACCGGCTGTCGGCTTCCTTCCCGCTGCGCCGTACATGTACGGCAGGTGTCGGGATGGGGTTAAAGGGGTTCTCCGGCCCCAAGTTGAAATTTCTACTTGCACTTAAAGGGGTTGTCCGGGTTCAGAACTGAACCCGGACATATCCCCATTTTCACCCCTCTGATATGGGCATTGGAGCATTTCATGCTCAGATGCTCTCCCTTGCCCTGCGCTGGATCATACAGGGCAAGGGCTTGTTTGTTTATATTTTTACATTGCTAGGCAGAGGCTTCCACCTAGCAGTGTTGCCGGTGACATCACCTACACTGACGGGCGAGCTTTGCGATTTACATTAGTGTCGGTGACGTCACCGGGCTTGCTGCTAGATGGAAGCCTCGGCCTAGCTTACCCTATGGAGAGCCTGGTGCTGATCATGGTTATATCACTAGGGTTGCCACCTGGCCTGTATCTCACTGGCCAGGCCGGTAATTATATTCTACCGGCAATAATAATTGCCGGTATTTTTCTTTAAGGACTGTTACTAATGAGCAAATCCACTGTGGAGCGCTCATTAGTACAGCCTTTAACTCCCCCAACCCCACTTGTGTTAAGAAAAAAAAATGAATTAAAGTCCTCTATTTGATTACACCGCAGTGAACACTTGCTGCTGACTGGATCATACAAGATAGGATTAGATACACACTTCAGCAGCCAGGATCATACAAGATAGGAATAGATACACACTTCAGCAGGCAGGATCATACATGAGAATGTTTGATACAGGAACAGTAGACTGTATCGCAGGTGATAGATATGGATACAGAGACACACCAGACAGTATCATACAAGGTAGGATTAGATACACCGCTCAGCAGGTATTATACAGTCCTGGTCAAAAGTTTAAGACCACTTAAAAAATGGCAAAAAAATCATATTTTACATTGTTGGATCTTAACAAGGTTCCAAGTACAGCTTCAACATGCAACAAGAAGTAATGGGAGTGAGACAAAACATTTTTTGAGCATTCAATTAATTGAAAATAACGATTAACCACTTTCCGTCCGCCCATAGGATATAAACGTCCTATGGGTGGACCTCTATTTCTGAAAGCACGTTTTAAAACGTCCTTTCAGAAATAGCAGCTGCACGCTAATCGTGCAGCTGCTGATCGGGTTGCCCGCTGTCAGTGACAGCAGGGCAACCCAGAGATAAGGCAGGGACAGTTCCCAGGTGTCCCTGCCTTCCGGATCGCTGCAGACACAGCGCTCACCGAGCGCTGTGTATGCAGAGCAGGAAGCGCTGTGCGCTTCCTGTTCCGGCCCGGTGGTCATGTGACCGCCGGGACCGGAGAGTGCAGGAGCTGTGTGAGGTATTACAGAGACCTCGATCAGCCCTGCTCTGAGGCTGTACAGCGCAGAATCACGCTGTACAGCCTCTCTGGGGGGTGCATTTCTCCTGTAACTGGGGCTACTATGTCAGCCCCAGTTACAGGAGAAATCAACAGTGAAAAAAAAAAGAAAAAGTGAAGCAAATGTCCCCCAGAGGTCTTGTATGACCTTATGGGGGACGAAAAGTGTAAAAAAAAATAAAATAAAAAAAGGGTTGAAAAAATAAAATAAAAAAAAGTTTCACATGTAAAAAAATAAATGTCCCCAAGTAAGGAATAAAAAATAAAAATGTAAAAATAGAAAAAATAAAATAGACATATTTGGTATTGCCGCGTCCGTAAAAACCAGCTCTATAAAAATATCACATGACCTAACCCTTCGGATGAACACCGTAAAAAAATAAATAAAAAAACTGTGTCAAAACAAGCAATTTTTGTCACCTTGCATCACAAAAGGTGCAACACCAAGTGATCAAAAACGCGTATGTCCCACAAAATGGTACCAATAAAACCGTCACCTCATCCCGCAAAAAATGAGCCCCTACATAAGAAAATCTCTCAAAAAATAAAGAAACTATAGCTCTTAGAACATGGAGACACTAAAACATCATTTTTTTGGTTTCAAAAATGCTATTATTGTGTTAAAGTGAAACAAATAAAAAAAGTATACATATTAGGTATTGCCGCGTCCGTAAAGACCAGCTTTATAAAAATATCACATGAGCTAACCCCTCAGATGAACACCGTAAAAAAAAAAAAAAAACTGTGTCAAAAGAAGCAATTTTTGTCACCTTGCATCACAAAAGGTGCAACACCAAGTGATCAAAAACCCGTATGTCCCACAAAATGGTACCAATAAAACCGTCACCTCATTTCGCAAAAAATGAGCCCCTACATAAGAAAATCTCTCAAAAAATAAAAAAACTATAGCTCTCAGAACATGGACACATTAAAACATAATTTTTTGGTTTCAAAAATGCTATTATTGTGTAAAACTTTAATAAATAAGAAAAAGTATACATATTAGGTATCGCCACGTCCGTAACAATCTGCTCTATAAAAATGTCACTTGACTGAACCCCTCAAGTGAACTCTGTAATAATAAATAAATAGAAACTGTGCTAAAACAACCAATTTTTTGGTCACCTTGCCCCATAAAGTGTTATAATGAATGATCAAAAAATTATATGCACCCAAAAATAGTACTAATAAAACTGGCACCTTATCCCCTAGTTTCCAAAATGGGGTCACTTCTTGGGAGTTTCTACTGTAAGGGTGCATCAGGGGGTTTCAAATGGGACATGGCATCTAAAAACCATGTGGAGTTCCTTTTCTTCTGCGCCCTGCCGTGTGCCCATACAGCAGTTTATGACCACATGTGGGGTGTTTCTGTAAACCGCAGAATCTGGGTAATAAATATTGAGTTTTGTTTGGCTGTTAACCATTGATGTGTTAAAGAAAAAATTGGATTAAAATGGAAAATCTGCCAACAAAGTGAAATTTAAAAATTTGATCTCCATTTTCCTTTAATTCTTGTGGAACGCATAAAGGGTTAACAAAGTTTGTAAAAATCGGTTTTGAATACCTTGAGGGGTGTAGTTTCTACAATGGGGTCATTTATGGGGGTATCCACTATGTAGGCCCCACAAAGTGACTTCAGACCTGAACTGGTCCTTATAAAGTGGGTTTTGGCAATTTTCTTAAACATTTGAAGAATTGCTTCTAAACTTCTAAGCCTTCTAACGTCCTAACAAAATTAAATGACATTTCCAAAATGATGCCAACATAGACATATGGGGAATGTTAAGTAATAAATATTTTATGAGGTATCACTTTCTGTTTTAAAAGCAGAGAAATTGAAATTTAGAAAATTGCGAATTTTTCAAATTTTTGGGTAAATTTGGGATTTTTTCATAAATAAAGGTGAAATATTTTGACTCAAATTTATGACTATCATGAAGTACAATGTGTCACGAGAAAACAGTCTCTGAATGACTTGGATAAATAAAGGCGTTCCAAAGTTATTACCACATAAAGTGAGATATGTCAGTTTTGCAAAATTAGGCCTGGTCAGGAAGGGGGCAAATGGCCCAGATGGGAAGTGGTTAAACTGAAACAGGCAGTTTTTTTTAGCTGATCCAAATTTTAGGACCACATGCCTTTAAAAGGCCAAATCTGTCCAAAGATGTGGATTCATTGTCATTTTCTGTCAGGTAGTCACACGTTGCGATGGCAAAGGCAAAAAAACTCTCCCTTTTTGAACGTGGTCGGGTTGTTGAACTGCATAAGCAGTGGGGCGCAGTAAGACAGTCATTTGGAATTTCTTAAATGATCCTGAGGGTTATGGAACAAAAAAGTCAAGTGGAAGACGCCAAAAAATGTCATCAGCATTGAGCCTGAGGCTCCAATTGGCTGTCCATCAAGACACTGGACAATCCTCAACCCAAATTAAGGCCCTTACTGGTACTGACTGCAGCCCCATAAGCATCAAAGACCTTGTCTCCTTGAATGCCACAGAACTGCTCGTTTGGACTTTGCAAGAGAGCACCAAACATGGGACATTCAAAGGTGGAAGAAAGTTTTATCCTCTGATGAGAAAAAATTTAACCTTGATGGTTTCCAACGTTACTGGCATGACAAGCAGATCCCACCTGAGATGTTTTCTGCGCGCCACAGTGGAGGGGACGCCATAATGGTCTGGGGTGCTTTTTCCTTCAGTGGAACAATGGAGCTTCAGGAAGTGCAGGGGTGTCAAACGGCCGCTGGCTATGTCCACATGTTGCAGAGAGCATTCCTCATGACTGAGGGCCCTCGTCTGTGTGGTAACGACTGGGTTTTTCAACAGGACAACGCTACAGTACACAATGCCCGCAGGACAAGGGACTTCTTCCAGGAGAATAACATCACTCTTTTGGCCCATCCTGCGTGTTCCCCTGATCTAAATACAATTGAGAACCTTTGGGGATGGATGGCAAGGGAAGTTCACAAAAATGGACAACAGTTCCAGACAGTAGATGGCCTTCGTGCGGCCGTCTTCACCACTTGGAGAAATGTTCCCACTCACCTCATGGAAACGCTTGCATCAAGCATGCCGAAACAAATTTTTGAAGTGATAAACAATAACGGCGGAGCTACTCATTACTGAGTTCATGTTTGGAAGTTGGATTTCTGTTTTGGGGGGTTTATTTATTTTTTTGGGGAGGTGTGGTCCTAAACTTTTGATCATCTGAAAAACAGCCTGTTTCAGTTTATTCGTTGTTTTCATTAAATTGAATGCTCAAAAAATGTTTTGTCTCACTCCCATTTCTTCTTGTTGCATGTTGAAGCTCTACTTGGAACCTTGTTAAGATCCAGCCATGCTAAATATGATTTTTCGCAATTTTTCAAGTGGTCTTAAACTTTTGATCAGGACTGTAGTACAAGGTAGGATTAGATACACAGCTCAGCAGGCAGTATTGCACACAACAGGCTATGTTTCAGACACAGCAGTCTGTATCATAAATCATAGGATTAGATACAAATGTGTTTGGATATGCCTGACAGGGTTGCCAACCGTCCATAGATTCACAGACAGTCTGTAAAACAGGGTGTTTTCTTCTGTCGTCTGCAATGTCCAGCAGAAAAAAAGCCTGTTCGTGAATTATCTTTGCATTGAATACTGTGGCTCCATGCCGCAGCAGCCGCCACCCATCATGTAAGCCAGAAGCCTCCTCTAGCCAGCCTGCAGCCTGAGCTTACTCTGTTATGCCGCGTGATGACGTAATCACATCTACCTGTTCGCGATAACATCATCGTACGGCATGCCATCTGCATCGGGACGGAACCAACTGGAAGAGTCCTGCGGCCTTCATCACTAATTACAGCATAAAGTAGGAATCAAGTGAGTATTTCATTTTTGTTTTATTTTCACATCTGAGCTACAGACTACAGAGGCACTATAGGAGGCACTATCTTAACTACTGGGGGCACTATAGGGGACTATCCAAACTGCTGGGGGCACTATAGGGATTATCCAAACTACTGGGGGTACTATAGGGGACTATCTAAACTACTTGGGGAACTATAGGGGACTATCCGAACTACTGGGGGTACTATAGGGGACTATCTAAACAATTGGGGCCACTATAGGAGACTGTCTAAACTAGTGGGGGCACTATAGGGGACTATGCAAACTACTGAGGTTACTACAGAGGGCTATCTCAATATTGGTGTCACTATCGGGGACTATCTAAATTACTGGGGGCACTATAGGAGACTGTACAAACTGGGGGCACTATAGGAGACTATCCAAACTACTGGGGGTACTATAGGGGACTATCCAAACTACTGGGGGCATTAAAGGGCACTATCCAAACTACTTGGGGCACTATGGAGGCTATCCAAACTATTTGGGGCACTATGGGGGCTATCCAAACTACTGGGGGCACTATAGGGGACTATCTAAACTACTGGGGGCACTATAGGGGGCTATCCAAACTACTGGGGGCATTAAAGGGCACTATCCAAACTACTTTGGGGCACTATGGAGGCTATCCAAACTATTTGGGGCACTATGGGGGCTATCCAAACTACTGGGGGCACTATAGGGGACTATCTAAACTACTGGGGGCACTATAGGGGGCTATCCAAACTACTGGGGGCACTATAGGGGACCTTTTAAGCTGCTAGTGGCACTATAGGGGACAATTTAAGCTACTGGGGGTACTATATGGGGCATTTAAAGGGATTCTCTAACCTTTTCTTACTGATGACCTATCCTTTGAATTGGTCATCAGCATCTGATCGCCGGTGTCACCGCCTGCCCTGGGAGAGATCTTAGAAGTTCAGATAGACGGAAGACTCAGGAGTCTATCTGACAGATCTCTCTTGTTTTCATTGTTCCTGACAGGTTTCCACTCCTTTGCAGATGCTGCTCATTATCAGTCAGGTGGCTCTTTATATGTTCCGCCTCTCACTTATTTCTCTGTGGCTGACAGTTCTTCTGTGGAGTGCTCTGCTTGTGTGGTGGTTCTCCTGTTCTACTTACATCTCAAGCTAAGTCCTTTTCTTGGTGTGTCTGTTCTGACTAGGCCTCAGGGAGACATTAGCTCCTTCAGTTTGGAAGGAGCCGGTTGCCTATTTCCATATTCCCTAAGCTGAGGGTTTGGTGCAGTGTTTCAGCAGTTTCAGGTTCCATGTTGCATGTGCATTTCTACGTTTGAGATTTTAACATGTTGTTAGCAGCTTAGGGAGAGAATCAGGGATTGCTAGGAGGTGTCCTCTTTGTTCCCTAGGTGTGGGGCCTAGTCTGTTGTTGTTTAGTTGTGGTTCCCTTTGGTTGTCTTTCCATCCCCATACTTACCGTGACAGACGGTGGTCCAACACCACGACTATGTCACGTGGCTTGAAGTGAATGGGACTGAACTGTGCCCAGGCCACATAACATAGTTGTGACATCACTGGTCTGCAGGAACCTGCTTATAGTGCCCTCATTCGTTTGGATAGTCCCCTATAGTGCTTCCAGTAGTTTGGATAGTCTCTAATACCCGGGACCCCTGCTGATCAGCTGTTTTAGAAGGCAGTGGTGCTCGCATTAGCGCCACAGCCTTCTCACTAGTTCCCACAGGCCAGTGACATCACGACTATGTCACGTGGCCTGGGCGCAGCTCAGCCACATACACTTCAGGCCACGTGACATAGTCGTGACTTCAGTGGCCTGTGGGACAAGAAGGCTGCAGTGCTAATGCGAGAGCTAGCTGAACACCTGCCGATCAGATGCTGATGACCTATCCAAAGGATAGATCATCAGTAAGACAGTAAGAAAAAGGTAAAGAACCTCTTTAAGCTACTGGGTGCATTTTATGGTGGATTAAAGCTACTGGGGCACTATATATACTATCAGGTATATTACAATTACTGTGGGCACTATATTTGAACATTACATTAACCGGGGGTACTATAGAAGGGCCTTATTGGGGGCACTATGGGAATCTTTTTACTATTAGGAGCACTATGGGGGTATTTATCAGTCCTGGGGGCACTTTTAGGGCAATTGTACTTCTGGTTTACTATGGGGGGGGGGGGGTGCTTTATCACTGTTACAGTGGGGGCTTTATCACTACTGGAGGCACTATGAGAAAGTATTTCTATTATGGGATACTATTGGGGGGGTGTTATCATTATTTGGCACAACATTGAGGGCTCTACTGCTAAAAGGGGTATTATCACTATTGGGGCACTATTACTATTGAGGGCACTCTGGGGGAGAATTAAAAATATTAGAATTTTTGGAGTACTGTTACTATAGGTGCACTATCTATATGGCAATATAATTTCTACAGTATAGTATTTGGGGGCATTGGGGTACACAGTCAACACAGTATTAGGCCTCTTTCATACGGGCGTTGCGGGAAAAGGTGTGGGTGCGTTGCGGGAACACGCACGATTTTTCCGCGCGAGTGCAAAACATTGTAATGCGTTTTGCACTCGCGTGAGAAAAATCTGCATGTTTGGTACCCAAACCCGAACTTCTTCACAGAAGTTCGGGCTTGGGATCGGTGTTCTGTAGATTGTATTATTTTCCCTTATAACATGGTTATAAGGGAAAATAATAGCATTCTGAATACAGAATGCATAGTAAAATAGCGCTGGAGGGGTTAAAAAAAAACAAAACATTTTTTAACTTGCCTTAATCCATTTAATCGCGCAGCCGGCATCTCTTCTGGCTTCCTTCTTTGCTGTGTGCAGGAACAGGACCTGTGGTGACGTCACTTCGGTCATCACATGATCCATCACCATGGTAAAAGATCATGTGATGGATCATGTGATGACCAGAGTGACGTCACCACAGGTCCTGTTCCTGAACACAGCACAGAAGACAGACAGAAGAGAAGCATTGTGGATGCATGTTCAGTGCCATTCTCTGCAGCTGTGGTCTTGCAGCGGGGGCTTGCTGGTATATTGCATGTTACCGCTGCAGCCAATCCCCAGTCAGTAGTCTAATGCTGAGGACAGTGATTGGCTGCAGTGGTCAAATGCCTTATACCTGCACATCACTGACACTGTGACAGACATGCTGTTATATCCCTGCCAGTCTTTGTTTTTCATGGCACCAGCTATGATGCCAGAAACTCCAGCACATCAACTTTCATCATCACTGCAGCCGTATAAACAAAACACACATCATACTAGAGCGGTGGAGATAAAACAGCTGAGAATTGGGGATTTTATTTGTCTATATGATGCTGCCATGTTTTATTTTTAACTACTGGACAACCCCTTTTATTTATTCTCGGGGTTTGTGATTCAAGGGCATTCTGTGTGGGGCATTTTGAGGACGTGGAATGAGGGTGTGGACTCTAAAAAGGGGCAGAATATATTTCCATAAAACTTTTGGGCTGCCCAGGATGACAACCTTGGTTGAGGAAGAATGATAAAACTCTTGGTGGATACCCTTCTTCTGGCTTCTTACATACCCTTTATGTAGGTACAAGGCACCTTGGGCCCAGGAGGACTTTTTGTTTTTGCATTTTAGTTTTTAGCTCCCTGCCTTCCCGGTGCCATAATTTTTTGATTTTTTTGTTTACATAGCCATATTACATAGCCATAAGAGGGCTTGTTTTGGCGGGACAAATTATACTTTCTAATAGCACCATTTGTTGTTCCATACAATGTATTTAATAGACCGTATAGCGGCCTGCAAATGGCGGGTCGGCAATCCACGGCCGTGTGTACCACTCATCTCGGATGCGGACCCATTCACTTGAATGGGTCTGCAATTTTGGAAATGCGGAACGGAGTCACTGAACGGAACACCGGAAGCACTACGGAGTGCTTCCACGGTGTTTCTTTCCGTTGTTCCGCACCGCAAATAAATATGACATGTCATTTTTTTTCCGCCCCCATTCAAGTTGAATAGGTCCGGCCCGCTGCACGGATGTTGCCCGTGCATTGGGGACCGCAATTGCGGTCCCCAATGCACGGAACAGCCGCACAACGGCCGTGTGCATGCGGCCATATAATGAGAAGCTGGAAAAAAAATTCTAATGGGGTGGAACTGGTAAAAGAAAATGCAATTTGGCCACCATTTTAAGGGTTTTGTTTTTACAACGTTCCCTATGCGATAAAACTAACCTGTTATCTTTATTCTCCAGGTCAGTCTGATTACAAGAATACCACATTTATATAGTTTTGCTTGTGTGTAAAGCCTTATTCACACATCAGTGTTTTGGTCAGTGATTTCCATCAGTGATTGGGAGCCAAAACCAGGACTGGAGCCTCCACAGACATAAGGTATAAGGGATAGATCTGCTCCTGTTCTGTGTTGGTTTTGGCTCAAAATCACTGATGGAAATCACTGACCAAAACACTGACTTGTGAATGAGGCATAATACTAAAAAAAAAGTAAAAACTTTGGGAAAAAAATGTTCATCGTCATATTCTGACCCCCATACGTTTTTAGTTATGTCTATGGAGCTGTGTGAGGGCTCATTTTTTAGCGGGGCGATCTGTAGTTTTTATTTAAATCATTTTGGCATGTATATGTGATCACATTTTTGGGGGAAGTGAAGCAATAAAAAAAATGTAATCGTCCATTTTGATCTTTTTTTCCATTACGTTGTTTGCCACATGGGATAAATATTATGTCCTAATAGTGCTTTTTTATCGTATATTGTATTATCGTTTATTTAATTCTGGGGAAAGGGGGGTGATGTGATTTTTTTAAATATTTTTTAAAAATGTTTGCAATTTATTTTGTCCCCCTTCCCTGCTGAGGGGGCTTGAATGTGTGATCTTCTGATCACTTTTAGCTTACATTGAAATGAATTTGCACTGCATTGTAAGCTCCATTTACTGTTATCCTGGGGAGCCCTGCCACCTGCAGGCACCCATAGGAACTACAGCTCTGATAAAGTGGGTTTCTTCACAGAGACTCAGGAAGAAGGAAAAGCAGGGGAGCTGTTCCAGGCCCAGAAGCACAGAGATTGGGGCATGGATTTACAGGAGCAGTCAATTGTCGGGAAGGAAGTGTTCACATGACAACATCTTTCATCTGCCTCTCATCTTTGCAAAGTTTGCCACACAGACATCTTAGACTCCTCACTTTTTCATCATCCTTCCTGGTGCCCAAACATTTTTATCTTGCTACTACCCCCAATATTATGCCCACTGTGCTTCCCATTGTCCTCAGACGCCATGCTGTAGAAATCAGTGTTGTACAGATAGTCCCACCCATAGTAATAGAGCTCCCAGACTGCCCTCAATAGTAATAATGCCCCCTACAATACCCCCAATAGGAAGAATGTTCCCCAAGAGTGCCACCATTAGTAGTAATGCCCTCCTTAATGTCCTCTATATGGCCCCTAGTAGGGATGGCCCCTAGTAGGGATCGACCGATATTGATTTTTTAGAACCGATACCGATAATCTGGGAACTTTCAGGCCGATAGCCGATAATTTATACCGATGTTCTGTGAATTTTCTTTTTTGAAAAAATAAGTAAAATCCTACACAAATCTGCTGAAAATGAATATGTTTATTGTTAACATGTATTTTATTTTTGTAAATCTTTATTTTTCATTTATACTTAATATATATATTTTTTTACTTTTCTACTTTTTAAAAAAATAACTTTTAGCCCCCTTAGGGACTAGAACCCTTGTCCTATTCACCTTGAAAGATCTCTATCTCACACTGTCCCTGGAGTAGATATCCAATCCTTTGTGGGGGAACAGTGGTCTGCGTGCTGCTGCAGGGGATACCAGACACGTTTCGAAACTCTCGGCTTCTCCTTCAGTGGCCTGCAGCATAGTGGGTTATCCTGACTTATAAAGGAAAAGATAGGGGTGTTCCCAGCCTCGAGGAAGAGGGAGTGACCACAGGTGAATCTAAGTGGTGCTACGATCCCAGGTGTTGAATGAGTTTAAGTGATATTTAATAATATTCAATAATATAGCGTGGGGATGAGTTGTTGTTGTTGTGTGTATTTGATCATAGCGCTGGACAATTAGTCCAGAAAGCAAACATATATTGTAAAAAGGTGATTGGTAAGTATCATAGATACGTGATCGTTGCGATATTAGTGCGGTTAGTACAGTCAGGTAATTGAGTTGTACTTGCCATTGGGTAGGTGTAATCGGGGGTGTGCAGGCCGTTAAACCTAAATGTGATTTTATAGTTATTGGATAGACTTAGCCTTGTGGTCGCGCACATAGCTATAAAGTGGGAAAACAGGACGGCCTTACAGAATATGTGCCAGTGTGTCTAATTGTTGGAGATAATGTGGAGCTGGGTATCGTGTGATAAAGAATAGTGGAATCGATTGAAAGTGCGGTTCTAATGCGTTTTGTTAGAGATAATGTGTCTCATCAGTTGTGACGGCTTTGCTGTAGTGTTGATAATATATATATATATACTGTATATACACCCTCAAGATTCTTATCTTGCCTCATGGCTCTGTATGTGCAGTTACAAACGTATTTTTCCAGTCCCCTACTAAGTGTTCCTTAATGGCCACACAAGTGGCAACTAGTCCCACAAAGATGTGGTCGAGACTCTCATAGTTTTGCTTCAGGTTTCAGAATCTTCTTGCATGGACTGGTGTGAATCCAAGAAGCCTTTCCTTTCAATATTACAGAGGACTCTGTGGTAAGCAAAACTTAGTATGGGCCATCAAATCAAGGATCCAGACTCTTTCTGACATTTCTATTGACTACCCAATCTCCAGATTTGTGATTGTGGGTCCCCTCTTTTGAGTCTGGGTCTGGAATGGAAGAAAATATATTTTTGTGAACTGTGGTGAATTGACCATGCAGTGCGGAAACATAAGCAGTCAAGTTTCCATGCTGGGCCTGCAACTGCTGTACCAAGTTAAGGCTCTTCTGGAGAACATTCCCAAACAACTCTTCATAAGGAGTCAACCCAGTCTTCCTGACAAGGGTTTTACGTACTGAAAATAAATCAATTGAGAGGCACTCGGTCCATGGCATCCCTGTCTCTGCTTTGGCCTTCTGGATTTTTATTTTCAAAGTCCTGTCTCCAATTTTCGCACTGCTTTGAGGGTGGTATGGTCTGTGGAATGCTTGTAAGATACCTAAACTGTCAAGAATTGCTCTCAACACGTCTCCACTCTATACTTGTTTCCACAAAATACTGATGCAGGGTATTGATATACCGGCTTCTACCAAATATTAATTGAGGCCTGCGATACACCTGCTTCCACCAAAGATTGATTAAGGGGTTTGATTTACCATCTTCCAGCAAATACTCATTATTGGGTTCTATATACCTGTTTCCACAAAATAGAGGGGATTGATACACCAGCTTCCACCAAATATTGATTAAGGGGTTTGATTTACCACCTTCCCAAAAATATTGATTAAGGGGTTTGATTTACCGCCTTCCCGCAAATACGAATTATTGGGTTCTACATACTTGTTTCCACAAAATACTGATACAGGCTATTGATATACCGGCTTCCACCAAATATTGATTTAGGCCTGCGATACACCAGCTTCCCCCAAATATTGATTAAGGGTTTTGATTTACCAGCTTCCATCAAATACTCCTTATTGGGTTCTATATACTTGTTTCCACAAAATACTGATAGAGGGGATTGATATACCAGCTTCCACCAAATATTGATTCAGGCCTGCAATACACCAATTCCCACCAAATATTGATTAAGGGGTTTGATTTACTGGCTTCCAGAAAATACTCATTATTGGGTTCTATATACCTGTTTCCACAAAATACTGATGCAGTGTATTGATATAACGGCTTCCACCAAATATTGATTGAGGCCTACGATACACCAGCTTCCACCAAATATTTATTAAGGGGTTTGATTTACTGGCTTCCAGCAAATACTAATTATTGGATTCTATATACCTGTTTCCATAAAATACTGATACAGGGTATTGATATACTGGCTTCCACCAAATATTAATTGAGGCCTGAGATACACCAGCTTCCACCAAATATTGGTTATGGGGTTTGATTTACCATCCTCCAGCAAATACTTATTATTGGGTTTTATATACCTGTTTCCACAAAATAATGATGGAGGGGATTGATATACCGGCTTTCACAAAATATTGATTGAGGCCTGCGATATACCTGCTTCCACAAATACTGCTCTTCTATAGGGACTGTCACAGGGTCATTTTGAAAATGACAGGCAGAGAAAGAGGCAGGCCATTCCGCAGCGGTGGTAGCGGTTGGGCAGGTGCATCAGGCCGAAGCCTAAATGGGAAGTTGGAGAAGGTGCGTGCGATTACGTCAAAGGACGCACCAGAGTTGGTTGAGTGTCTCACTCTGCCTTCTGCTTCTGCACTCTCCTCATCCTCTGTATCAGCACCCTCCTCATTCTCTGCTGTGTGCACCCCCAAAGACACAACCACCACCATAGCCCCTCCACCCGAGTCAGAGGAATTATTTTCCCATCCATTCCCAGACCTTACAGATGTGCAGCCATTCTTGGCATCGGATGAGGAAGAGGAGGTAGCAACGGCCCGAACACAGCGGTCTGACGACAGTACCCAGATCAGCTCAAGGAGGGTGGTCCCCGCTGTTGCTACCTACTCCGAGATCTCTAATGTCAGTGGTGGTGAAGGTGACGATGATGATGTGTCGTTGGACGTCACATGGGTTCCCACAAGAGAGGAAGAGGAGGGGAGTTCAGAGGGAGAGACGGAGCAGCAGATGGGGAGACGAAGGAGGAAAATCAGGCAGTGAGCCATCCACCATGCAGTCATATCTGGCGTTCCGAGGACGCCGTCATATGGCTCTGCAGTGTGGGCTTTTTTTAACGTGTCAGCTGCTGACAATAGTGTTGCCATCTGCAGCCTGTGCTGTCAACGCATAAGTGGCGGTAATCCCAACACTGCCTTAAGAAGACAACGCCTTAAGGGAAGACCTCCTTAAGGCACCTGGCCTCCCATCACTGAGTCCAGTTGGAGCAACACCGTCAGAACCCACAAAGCCACACTCCCGTCGCTCCACGTCCTGCCTCTTCTTCTCCTCTCTCCTCCCATTTGTCCTCCACTCCACCTTCCACCATGCCATCGTCGCGTTCATCTGGTAAAAGGCAGGCTTCCGTGGCACAAATGTTCGGATGTAAAAAGCTGATGACGCCAGATAACCTTCTTTCCCAATGGCTGACCGCCGGCTTGTTAGAAAATTTGTGGCCATTGGCACACTGCAATGGACGGTCCCCAGAAGGAAATATTTCTCCCAGAAGGGCATCCGAGAGCTATATGGCCATGTTCAGTGGCAAGTGAATGTATCTCTGGCACATAGTGTCGGTGTCAAGATACATCTGACCACAGACACGTGGTCTAGCAAACAAGGGCAAGGAAGGTACATAACTTTTACTGCCCACTAGGTAAACCTGACAGCTGTCAAGCATGCCACCCGTGGCACCCGTGTGGATTTGGTGTTACCACCACGGATTGCATGCAGACCTGCCTCTTCTTCTCCTCCTCCTACTCCATCCTGCGTCTCCTCCTCGGCTGACTCCTCCTTTTCCACTGCTACCGCCTCTTCCGCTGCACCTTCCAGCTCCCCAGAACCTATTCGACGTGCCAGGTGAGACGTTGCCATTCTGTGCTGCGGCTGTTGTGCCTGAAAGCCAAGAGCACACTGGTCCTGCACTCCTTTCAGCTCTGCGGTCACAGGCCGATCAGTGGCTAACCCCGCTCAATTTGACAGTCGGTAAAGTAGTGTGCGACAACGGTGCCAATCTGCTGAGCGTGCTGAACCAGGGCAAAATGACACACTGGCTGTGTATGGCACATGTCCTGAACTTTGTCGTGCAGCGATTCGATGCCAAATACCCCGGGGTCCAGGATGTCTTGCGTCAGGCAAGAAAATCTCTGCCCATTTTAGAAAATCTTACACAGTGATGGCTCGTTTTGCTGACATTCAGCGGCGACACCACTTGCCCGTCAGATGGCTGATTTGTGACTGCCCGACGCGCTGGAACTCCACCTTGTATATGCTTAATAGGCTGCTCCAGCAGAAATGTGCCATTAACGACTACCTGTACGAACTCTGCGGCAGGTCAGGTTCTAGGGAGCTAGTTTTTTTTTCACCACACCAGTGGCTACTCATGCGCGACGCATGCAGACTTCTGTGGCCATTTGATTAGATCACCAAACTGGTCAGTCGCTACCAGGGCTCCATCAGTGACATCGTACCTTACGCCTTCTTTCTGGAGCATGCATTGCGTTGTGTCATTGATCAAGCCATCGAGGAGCAGGAGCAGGAAGATGACGAAGTCGCAATGCTGAATGAATTCCCTGGGGGGGCTTCTCCATCTGAGACAAGTCAGCAGGAGTCTGAAGAGGAGTCAGAGGAGGATGGTGCATGGGGGAGGAGTAGGAGGAGGAGCAAGAAGAGCAGGCTTTTAACTTTTCTGGAATCCCTGGTGTTGTCCGTAGCTGGGGGGAGGAGACCGAGGATGACATTCTTCTGGGCGATGAGCAGGAGCCAGGCCGCTCCACCGCTTCCAATTTAGTGCAAATGGGGGCCTTCATGCTCCAGTTTTTAAAGAGGGACCCCCGTATAAAAAGCATAAAGGGCAAGGACCAGTACTGGGTGCCAACGTACTTAGATACCTAGTACAAACACAAAATGGCAGACATGTTACCAACATCACAGAGGTGATGTCAGAATGCAGCATTTCCAGGCCTTGCTTCAAGAGATGCTGCATTCTGCTGTTGCGGGCGCTGGCAGAGGGATTTTCACCCACAGAGAAACTGTTGCGGGTACCAATCCTACTGCGCATGCAAGAATAGGGCGGTTTGAAGATGTGTTGGTTACTTCGGATATGAGAACATTCTTGCAGCCAACCCATCGACAGCCGCCCTCCGGATCCAGCCTCACGGAACGCCTAGACCGACAGGTGTCGGACTACATCGGGTTAACGGCCGATGTGGATGCTCTAAGAAGCAAGGAAACCCTGGACTACTGGGTGTGCAGGCTTGACCTGTGGCCAGAGCTGGCACAATTTGCCATGGAACTTTTGGCTTGCCCCTCGTCGAGTGTCCTGTCCGAAAGGACATTCAGCGCTGCAGGGGGTATCGTGACCGATAAGCGCACTAGCCTAGCTCACGACAGTGTGGACTACCTCACATTTCTAAAAATGAATGAGGCATGGATCTCGGAGGAATTTAACACCTTCGATGATGACATTTAATTGAATTTCCTCATGTCAGCCTACACATATCCGCCATCACCCAGAATGTTTGGGGCCACGGAGGAATTCAACACCTGTGATGACCACGTGTTATTGAATTTCAACTATCATCATTTGTTTTTGTTTTTTAAGAGGGGGGATTTCACTAGCCATGTTTTTAATTCAGTTTTATATTTTAAGTTCTTTTAAAAATATGTATTTGACATGTATTTGTACTGGCCTGCAGTAAAAGTGATATCCAATGACCGTCTAATATACCTCCAGCCACATAATCACTTGTTATTTTCTGTACGTTGAATGAATACTTTTTGGGGCCTGTACTCCACTGGCCTGAAGTAAAATTGTTATCCAATGACAGTCTAATATACCTCCAGCCACATAATCACTTAGTCTTTTCTGTACGGCGAATTAATCATTTTTGGGGCCTGTAGTCTATTGGCCTGAAGTAAAATTGATATCTATTGACTGTCTAATATACCTCCAGCCACATAATCACTTGATGTTTTCTGTCCGGTGAATGAATAATTTTTGGGGCCTGTACTCCACTGGCCTGCATTAAAATTGATATCCAATGACCGTCTAATATACCTCTAGCCACATTATCAATTGTTCTTTTCTGTACAGTGAATGAATAATTTTTCGGGCCTGTAGTCCACTGGCCTGCACTAAAATTGATATCCATCGACCGTCTAATATACCTCCAGCCACATTATCAATTGTTCTTTTCTGTACGTTGAATGAATAATTTTTGGGGCCTGTACTCCACTGGCCTGAAGTAAAATTGTTATCCAATGACCGTCTAATATACCTCCAGTCACATAATCACTTGATGTTTTCTGTACGGTGGATGCCTAATGTTTGGGGCCTGTACTCCAATGGCCTGCAGTAAAATTTATATTCAATGACCGTCTAATATACCTCCAGCCACATAATCACTTGTTCTTTTCTGTACGGTGAATTAATCATTTTTGGGGCCTGTAGTCCACTGGCCTGAAGTAAAATTGATATCTATTGACCGTCTAATATACCTCCAGCCACATAATCACTTGATCTTTTCTGTACGGTGAATGCATAATTTTTGGGGCCTGTAATCTAACTGGCCAACAATAAAATTGTTATACTGTGACCGCCTAATGTACCTCCAGCCATATTATCAATTGTTCTTTATTGTACAATGAATGAGGAGTAATTTGTGGGGCCTGTAGTCTACTGGCCTGCAGTAAAACTGATATCTAATGACTGTCTAATATACCTCCAGCCACATAATCACTTGATGTTTTCTGTCTGGTGAATGAATAATTTTTGGGGCCTGTACTCCACTGGCCTGCAATAAAATTGATATCCAATGACCGTCTAATATACCTCTAGCCACATTATCAATTGTTCTTTTCTGTACAGTGAATGAATCATTTTTCGGCCTCTAGTCCACTGGCCTGCACTAAAATTGATATCCATCGACCGTCTAATATACCTCCAGCCACATAATCACTTGATCTTTTCTGTACGGTGAATGCATAATTTTGGGGCCTGTAATCGAACTGGCCAACAGTAAAATTGTTATACGGTGACCGCCTAATGTACCTCCAGCCACATTATCAATTGTTCTTTTCTGTACGTTGAATGAATAATTTTTGGGGCCTGTACTCCACTGGCCTGAAGTAAAATTGTTATCCAATGACCGTCTAATATACCTCCAGTCACATAATCACTTGATGTTTTCTGTACGGTGGATGCCTAATGTTTGGGGCCTGTACTCCAATGGCCTGCAGTAAAATTGATATTTAATGACCGTCTAATATACCTCCAGCCACATAATCACTTGTTCTTTTCTGTACGGTAAATTAATCATTTTTGGGGCCTGTAGTCCACTGGCCTGAAGTAAAATTGATATCTATTGACCGTCTAATATACCTCCAGCCACATAATCACTTGATCTTTTCTGTACGGTGAATGCATAATTTTTGGGGCCTGTAATCTAACTGGCCAACAATAAAATTGTTATACTGTGACCGCCTAATGTACCTCCAGCCATATTATCAATTGTTATTTATTGTACAATGAATGAGTAATTTGTGGGGCCTGTAGTCTACTGGCCTGCAGTAAAACTGATATCTAATGACTGTCTAATATACCTCCAGCCACATAATCACTTGATGTTTTCTGTCCGGTGAATGAATAATTTTTGGGGCCTGTACTCCACTGGCCTGCATTAAAATTGATATCCAATGACCGTCTAATATACCTCTAGCCACATTATCAATTGTTATTTTCTGTACAGTGAATGAATAATTTTTCGGGCCTGTAGTCCACTGGCCTGCACTAAAATTGATATCCATCGACCGTCTAATATACCTCCAGCCACATTATCAATTGTTCTTTTCTGTACGTTGAATGAATAATTTTTGGGGCCTGTACTCCACTGGCCTGAAGTAAAATTGTTATCCAATGACCGTCTAATATACCTCCAGTCACATAATCACTTGATGTTTTCTGTACGGTGGATGCCTAATGTTTGGGGCCTGTACTCCAATGGCCTGCAGTAAAATTAATATTCAATGACCGTCTAATATACCTCCAGCCACATAATCACTTGTTCTTTTCTGTACGGTGAATTAATCATTTTTGGGGCCTGTAGTCCACTGGCCTGAAGTAAAATTGATATCTATTGACCGTCTAATATACCTCCAGCCACATAATCACTTGATCTTTTCTGTACGGTGAATGCATAATTTTTGGGGCCTGTAATCTAACTGGCCAACAATAAAATTGTTATACTGTGACCGCCTAATGTACCTCCAGCCATATTATCAATTGTTCTTTATTGTACAATGAATGAGTAATTTGTGGGGCCTGTAGTCTACTGGCCTGCAGTAAAACTGATATCTAATGACTGTCTAATATACCTCCAGCCACATAATCACTTGATGTTTTCTGTCTGGTGAATGAATAATTTTTGGGGCCTGTACTCCACTGGCCTGCAATAAAATTGATATCCAATGACCGTCTAATATACCTCTAGCCACATTATCAATTGTTCTTTTCTGTACAGTGAATGAATCATTTTTCGGCCTCTAGTCCACTGGCCTGCACTAAAATTGATATCCATCGACCGTCTAATATACCTCCAGCCACATAATCACTTGATCTTTTCTGTACGGTGAATGCATAATTTTGGGGCCTGTAATCTAACTGGCCAACAGTAAAATTGTTATACGGTGACCGCCTAATGTACCTCCAGCCACATTATCAATTGTTCTTTTCTGTACGTTGAATGAATAATTTTTGGGGCCTGTACTCCACTGGCCTGAAGTAAAATTGTTATCCAATGACCGTCTAATATACCTCCAGTCACATAATCACTTGATGTTTTCTGTACGGTGGATGCCTAATGTTTGGGGCCTGTACTCCAATGGCCTGCAGTAAAATTGATATTTAATGACCGTCTAATATACCTCCAGCCACATAATCACTTGTTCTTTTCTGTACGGTAAATTAATCATTTTTGGGGCCTGTAGTCCACTGGCCTGAAGTAAAATTGATATCTATTGACCGTCTAATATACCTCCAGCCACATAATCACTTGATCTTTTCTGTACGGTGAATGCATAATTTTTGGAGCCTGTAATCTAACTGGCCAACAATAAAATTGTTATACTGTGACCGCCTAATGTACCTCCAGCCATATTATCAATTGTTATTTATTGTACAATGAATGAGTAATTTGTGGGGCCTGTAGTCTACTGGCCTGCAGTAAAACTGATATCTAATGACTGTCTAATATACCTCCAGCCACATAATCACTTGATGTTTTCTGTCTGGTGAATGAATAATTTCTGGGGCCTGTACTCCACTGGCCTGCATTAAAATTGATATCCAATGACCGTCTAATATACCTC
This sequence comes from Bufo gargarizans, assembly GCF_014858855.1. Classification (NCBI taxonomy): domain Eukaryota; kingdom Metazoa; phylum Chordata; class Amphibia; order Anura; family Bufonidae; genus Bufo; species Bufo gargarizans. The sequence continues at coordinate 150,930,286 of NC_058086.1, read as the reverse complement.
TAGCCACATTATCAATTGTTCTTTTCTGTACAGTGAATGAATCATTTTTTGGCCTCTAGTCCACTGGCCTGCACTAAAATTGATATCCATCGACCGTCTAATATACCTCCAGCCACATAATCACTTGATCTTTTCTGTACGGTGAATGCATAATTTTGGGGCCTGTAATCTAACTGGCCAACAGTAAAATTGTTATACGGTGACCGCCTAATGTACCTCCAGCCACATTATCAATTGTTCTTTTCTGTACGTTGAATGAATAATTTTTGGGGCCTGTACTCCACTGGCCTGAAGTAAAATTGTTATCCAATGACCGTCTAATATTCCTCCAGTCACATAATCACTTGATGTTTTCTGTACGGTGGATGCCTAATGTTTGGGGCCTGTACTCCAATGGCCGGCAGTAAAATTGATATTTAATGACCGTCTAATATACCTCCAGCCACATAATCACTTGTTCTTTTCTGTACGGTGAATTAATCATTATTGGGGCCTGTAGTCCACTGGCCTGAAGTAAAATTGATATCTATTGACCGTCTAATATACCTCCAGCCACATAATCACTTGATCTTTTCTGTACGATGAATGCATAATTTTTGGGGCCTGTAATCTAACTGGCCAACAATAAAATTGTTGTACCGTGACCGCCTAATGTACCTCCAGCCATATTATCAATTGTTCTTTATTGTACAATGAATGAGTATTTTTTGGGGCCTGTAGTCCACTGGCCTGAAGTAAAATTGATATCTTTTGACCGTCTAATATACCTCCAGCCACATAATCACTTGATCTTTTCTGTACGGTGAATGCATAATTTTTGGGGCCTGTAATCTAACTGGCCAACAATAAAATTGATATCCAATGACCGTCTAATATACCTCTAGCTACATTATCAGTGGACTTGAAAAATGGACACACTGTCAGTTTTTCATGGCCACTTTTCTACTGTCTGGCCAATGCTAGAAAAGTAAGATGCTTTCTAAACAACAAGCCGTGGATTACTAAAGAAATGGAGGTGCTACTGAACAAAAAGAAACAGGCATTCAAAGAGGGGGACAAGGTCCTAATGAAGAAAACCCAAAGGGAACTAAATGTACAGATGAATTGGAGTGAGATGCAATACAGAGAAACAACTAGAGGAGAGACTGGGAAAAACAATACAGTATAAGGGGAGTCTGGGCTGGAATGAGAGAAATTGCAGGGCTTAAAGCCGTGCAGAATAAAGGTGAAGGTGATGTGAAAAAGGCAAACACATTTAACAGCTTCTTCAACAGATTTCATGATGCTAACCTACTAAGAGATAGTGACGGATAATCCCATGGCAGCAGGGTGGTCTAGACTAAGGACTCGGGACTGTATTTTACCCCTGACGCGGTAAGAAGGGAGCTAGAAAAGATAGCAGTAAGCAAATCTGCAGGTCCGGATAGATTTGCATCCAAGGTACTTAAAGGGGTTGTCTCATCATGGACAATGGATCCAGTTGTATTATCTTTAACATAGCCAAGACGGATCTGTCATGAACTCCATTGAAAGTCAATGGGGGACGGATCAGTTTTCTATTGTGTCAGAGAAAACAGATCCCCATTGACTTGCATTGTGGGTCATGACGGATACATTTTGCTCCACATTCCAGGACGGAAAGCAAACCGCAGCATGCATTTTGGAGCATTCCGTTCTGTTGAGTTACGTTTTGTCCCCATTGACAATGAATGGGGACAAAACGGAAGTGTTTTTTTCCCCGTATTGAGACCCTATGACGGATCTCAATACCAGAAAACTAAAACGCTAGTATGAAAGTAGCCTTATAAGTGCAGGTCCCACCGCTGGGACCCGCACCCAGGGGCGTAGCTAAAGGCTCATGGGCCCTGGTGCAAGAGTTAGACTTGGGCCCCCCTTCCCTCAGTGCTTTGTGTGTCTTCTTATGCAGCACAAGGGTCTTTGGGCCCCCTCAGGCTCCTGGGCCCAGTAGCGACTGCTACCTCTGCACCCCCTATAGCTACGCCCCTGCCCGCACCTATATCGAGAACAGAGCCCCGAAAGTGAAGGACGGCGCACTGCACATGTGCGGCTACCATGCGACAGGGGATACTGAGTGTTACAGTGGTGTGCCGAATGAGGGTAGTAGTTGTACTCACAGTTAGCAGAGCCACCCTGGGCCAGCGTGCAGTGAAGGGGAAGACAGCACTAAATCCTCCGGGTCACTCTCTATTGCAGGGAACACCAGCCAGATGGAAGTTGAGGTGCCTTTGATGGTATAGGTGTAAGGAGCTTTTGTGGCTGTGCCCCTGTGTTTGTGATGCCAGCACCGTAAGGTGCATATGTTGAGAGTAGTAGAAAAGATGAGGAGTCAATTGTAAAAAACAGTTGAACATTTACTGAATCAATGGTCTCAGGACAGTTGGTACAGTTCATTTAGATGGCAAAGTTGATAATCCCAATAATGTCCACTGTAATCCTATAACAGGCTTGGTAGTTGTACTTTAAGGAGTTCCCTTCTCTCTATATATCTAGTCCTTGCTCTAGCACTCAGGTACTGAATATAATAGTTTTTCTTACTTTATCTTGAGCAATCCAATAAGGGTGTTCTCCCTCGTGGCAGGCAAACTCTCTGCTACATTATTTGATGCAGGATGCTCTCCTCAAATATTTAGGTTCACTATGTCCCGGAAGGCATTTAGTGAAAAAGGATAGTTCTGCGCACTAATCATCCAGTTGTGTCCTTTAAGTTCCTCCTGGTCACTTGTGCTTGTGAAGTCCCTTGGCTAGACTCAGCTCTAATCTTCACTAGACTTCCTCTATATTCAGACATAGACTTGCCGGTCTGTGCTATTTGCTACTGGAATCTGTACGTGCTCCCTTGACCTGGCTAGAGCCAAGGGGCTTAGCAGCTACTTGATGGAGTAGGGCTAAACTGCTCATCTCCTGACTCCTCTCCAACGGACTCTCACTCACACTGACTACTTCCTTCCTGTTCTGTCTAAGTAATGACAGCACCACCTAGGGGTGAAGGGTTAGAATAACACCCTACCTGCCTATTATTGGGATATACAGGGTTTATACATCAATACATTACTCTGGCAAATAACAAGGTTTAAAGTGCCCACACATCTCAAGTGGGACACTGCACATGCGCAGCAGCCCTCCATTAATTTTCTATGGGGCCGTTGAAAATGGCCGAGCGCTGGCTCAGCTATTTCTGTCGGCTTCATAGAAATGAATGGGAGCGGGGGCTGCTCATGCGGAGTCTTCCAGCCACCACCTTGCCGGGCTTCATTCTCGATATATGTGTGGGTCCCAGCGGTGGGATCCGCACCTATAAGACAGTGGGGACATATCCTAACGATATGCCCCCATTGTCCATGACGAGACAACGCCTTTAAAGGGGTTTTGCCACTTCAGCAAATAGCATTTATTATGCAGAAAAAGTTTCCATGGTTACGACCACCCTGCAGTCCATCAGCAGTGGCCGTGCTTGCACACTGTAGAAAAAAGCACCAGCCTATGTGAGCTCCCACGGTCTTGGCCACCAGAGAGGCTGGCATTTTTTCTTATAGTGTGTAAGCACGATGGATCGCAGGGTCGAAATGAGCAGTGTATAATATGATGAAAAAATGAACCCAGCCAGCAAATGAGGCAATATGGATAACAATACATTAGTAAGTGCCTTGTGTTAACTTTCTCTAAATGATAAATGGATGTTGACAGCACACATATAACATTCGTGTGCTGTCTACTTTTTTTGCGGCCCCATAGAAATGAATGGGTCTGCATTTGATTTGTAAAAAATGCAAAGTGAAAATATGTTCGTGTGCAATAGGCCTAAGTGTGGATACATATGTTCATAGCTCTCAGTCACTGATAGTTGACCGGGTAGCGGTCTTAAAGGGTTGTCTCACTTCAGCAAGTGGCATTTATCATGTAGAGAAAGTTAATACAAGCCACTTACTAATGTATTGTCATTGTCCATATTGCCTCCTTTGCTTGCTTGGTTCATTTTCCCATCACATTATACACTGCTCTTGTCCATGCTTACAACCACCCTGTAATCCAGCAGTGGCCGTGCTTGCACGCTATAGGAGAAAAATGACAGCCTCTCTGGTGGCCGGCACCGCAGGCGCTCACATAGGCTGATGCTTTTTTTCTATAGTGTGCAAGCACGTCCACCACTGCTGGATTGCAGGGTGGTCATAATAAATGCTATTTGCTGAAGTGACAAAACCCCTTTAAGGTCTGTGCGGCCAAACTGTTTAATATCCTTTGCAAAGAATCACTCCACACTACAGACTTTGTGTACAACGCCAACAGATGCCACATCTAAACATTTTCAAACGACTTGGTTGGTACTTATCGTGGTGAAAATGAAGGAGATGATGGCTTGGCGAGGGTGTGGGGTGGGGAGAAGGAACCTCATCGGCCTATCACAATTAACGGTCAGGAGGCTGAGCTGGTCAGCAGCTACAAACATCTGGGGGTTCACCTGGATGCCGAACTGTACTGGCGGGTGAACGTGGGCAAGATCCCTAAAAAGGGAACAAGCTGACTTCTTCAATAAGATATTGGACATGTTTTATCACGGTGTCATGGAGAGCGTTATATTCTTTGCAGTAGTGTCCTGGGGAAGCAGCATTAAAGTAGAGGGCCAGAATAAAATGAAGAAATTGATCAGGAAACCGGCGAGGTTGTGGGCTCCCCACAACCAGAATTCGAGTCTGTGATGGAGGAAAGGATATTAACAAAGCTCACAGTAACCAGTATACTAACAGACCGCTAGTAACCAGGCCCAGCCACTACACAAACGCAGCAGTCCTCACATGAGATGCCTTGTCAGCTGGAGAGTCAGAATGTCTCAGCTGAGGAACAGAAGGGAATGGATAGCTCACAATTACTGGTAAAAATAAAAATAAAAACACTACAATTTACATCATGTACCTTTCTAACAGGCCAGAGAATACAAATATTTGTGGGAGTGCCTCTTTAAAGAGGTCTTTGGGGACTTACATCGATAGTCTATGGTTAAGATAATCTATCCTTGTGAGTTTATGTTGGAGTGTCTCACCCCTTGGGACCTCATAGATGAACGGAACAAAAGGGGCATCCACTGCCTCTTCTCGGCAGTACATGAATAAATGGCAGGTTGCAGCATTACTCCTGACAAAGGAAAAGTATATTTGTGGCTGAATTATTTATTAAGCAAAATGATGTTCTGCTCCCCTAGTAACGTGACCACCGCATTAGACTGAAACTTAAGCACAGAGCAGATGGCCATCGTCTACCTCAACAACCATTCTGCATATCTTATATAGAAAACAAGTAATGATACTAATCAGAAAGCAGGGCTAGACTGAAAAAGCTGTTATTTTTAATAGTACCTTTAACCCCTTAGTGACCCAGTCTGTTTTGGGCCTTAATGACCAAAGGTTCTTTTTTTATTTGTTCATTGTCGCATTTAAAGAGCTATAACTTTTATTTTTCCATCGATATAGTAGTATGCTTTTCTGGGGGACAAGTTGGTGATTTTTAATGACACATATAACTTTTACTGATTAACTCTTTTTGTAGGGGATGGGAAAAAACAATAACTGAGTTTTTACATTATAACTTTTGCTGTGTCATTTTTCAGCATAAATAACATAACTATTCTCTTTTTTACTACAATTACAGTAATACCAAATATGTGTGTGTGTATATATATCACCAAGCACAGTGCTGTACATTGTTTAGCGCCTATGTTTAGTATCGTGCTCACCCCCATTCACTTCTAAGGGGCTGAGCTGCACTAAGGCCGCATGACCAATGAACATGTCGTCACTACCTTAGGCTACTTTCACAGTAGCGTTTCTATTTTCCAGTATTGAGATCCGTCATAGGGTCCCAATACCGGAAAAAAACGCTTTCGTTTTGTCCCCATTCATTGTCAATGGGGACAAAACGTAACTGAACAGAACGGAATGCTCCGAAATGCATTACGTTCTGTTCTCATACCGGAGAGCAAGCCACAGCATGCTGCGGTTTGCTTTCCGTCCTGTGGATGCGGAGCAAGACCCAGAATGCAAGTCAATGGGGATGGATCAGTTTTCTCTGACACAATCTGACACAATAGAAAACGGATCTGTCCTCCGTTGACTTTCAATGGTGTTCATGACGGATCCGTCTTGGCCATGTTAAAGATAAAACAACCGGTCCATTCATAATGGATGCAGATGGTTGTATTATTAGTAACAGAAGCGTTTTTGCTGAGCCCTGCCGGATCCAGCAAAAACACAAGTGTGAAAGTACCATTAAGAAAAGCTGACAGATGGCCGATCAAACTGCTGATCAGCGGGGGTCTCAGTAGTGTCGATGCTCAGATGCTCGAGTAGAACACTTTGGGATGCTTGGGTGCTCTACAGAACACCAGAGCACAGTGGAAGTCAATGGGAAAACCCGAGCATTAAACCAGACACCCCCTGCTCTGAAGAGGGAAGGGAGGAAAAGATCAGAAATTGATGGAAACACCACTAAAATGATTCGGAAACAGCATAGGAAGGATGTCTGGATGCATCTTGGACTCCCAGGTCGCTGCTGGGAACGTTTTTGTCCGAGTAGTACGCCACTTTTACAGACTGACAATAATACGCACAAAACCGAAGATAAAATAGATTTTAGAGGAAAAATTGTTAGGAAACATTCTTTCCTGTATATTTACTTGTATATAAAGTGCAAGTGCTGCCAAAAATTACAAGGAAGAGGCACTCCGATACAACCTGTATATCACATAAAGCAGGGCCTCATTCACATTGTGGTACAATCGTTCAGGTAGTGGGACTCCTACACTCATAAAGTCTATGCACTAAGTGAAAGGGCTGCCAAAAATCCCAAGGAACCGACACTCCAATACACCCTTTATTACACATAAAGGAGGGCATCATATACACCCTTGAAAAATTATGATTGATGGCCTGCTGGTAACCCTCAAAAACATTAGGAGCAAGGGCCTGCTGCTGATCTGACCATCTAAAACATTAGGGGTGAGGGACTGCTGCTGATCTGACCATCTAAAACATTAGGGGTGAGGGACTGCTGCTGATCTGACCATCTAAACATTGGCGTAACTACTGGGGAAGCAGCTGCTTCGGGGCCTGGGTTGCCAAGGAGGCCCGGCGCCCCGGCAGCGTGTGTGACAGTTTATTTTCAAGTTAGTTAAATATCGTGTTCAGGGCCCCTTCACAGCAGCCGCCGCTAATGTGATCTGATCTTACTGTCTCTGCTAAAGTCTCCTGGTGTGTCTGGGATTGGAACCCACAACCTCCAATCTATCAGTGGCAAAGCATTAACCCACACAGCCATAAAGGCTGCATTACAACTGATTGAAAAAATATGAGACTTCTACTGTTATAGCTGGCTAAGTGTACATCTATACACATGACAGCTGCCCCAACACACCTAGCACTCCTATATCTGTATATGACAGCTGTCCCAGCACACTCAGCTCTGCTATATCTCTATATATGAGCAGCTGTCATGTGTATAGATGTACACTTAGCCAGCTATAACAGTAGAAGTCTCATATTTTTTTCAATCAGCAGCAAGGCAGCTGGTATGGTCTTGTGGTTAGCTGCTTGGCTTCTGAAGCAGAAGGTTGTGGGTTTGAATCCCAGCAGAAACTTTTCTGAAATACAAGCACTGACTCCATATATGGACATACAGGGCGGGACACAGGAAGAGGCTGCATCGCATCGCTGACATGGAGGTAAGTAGAAGTGTTTATTATTATATTTTTTTATACCCGACTGTTACTGCCATGGGGGAGTGGGAGGCACCGGATACTGGCACCTGGGGAAGGGGGGGGGGGGGAGCGGGAGGCACCGGATACTGGCACCTGGGGGGGGGGGTTGGCACCTGATACTGGCACCTGGGGGGGAGGGGGGGTTGGCACCTGATACTGGCACATGGGGGGGAGAGGCACCTGATACTGGCACATGGGGGAGAGAGGGGTTGGCACCTGATACTGGCACATGGGGGGGAGGGAGAGAGGCACTTGATACTGGCACTTTTTTTTGGGGGGGGGGAGATGGCACTATGATACTGGGACATGGGGGGGGGGGGGGGGGAGGCACCTGGGGGGGAGGGGGGGTTGGCACCTGATACTGGCACATGGGGAGGGGGAGAGAGAGAGGCACCTGATACTGGCACATGGGGGGGGGAAGGGAGAGATGCACTTGATACTGGCACTTTTTTGTTGGGGGGGGGGAGATGGCACTATGATACTGGGACATGGGGGGGGGGAGAGAGGCACTTGATACTGGCATGTGGGGGGGGGGGGTTGGCACTATGATACTGGCACATGGGGGGAAGAGAGGCATTTGATACTGGCACTTTTTTGGGGGGGAGATGGCACTATAATAATGGGACATGGGGGGACGAGAGAGGCACTTGATACTGGCACATGGGGGGTTTGGCACTATGATACTGGCACATGGGGGGGGTGGGAAGGAGAGAGGCCCTTGATACTGGCACATGGGGGGGAGATGGCACTATGATACTGGGACATGTGGGGGGGAGGAGAGAGGCACTTGATACTGGCACATGATGGGGGGGCATCTATGGGGACACTTACTGGCACATTATTGGGGGGCATTATAGGGGACACTAGGCCGGCAGCCTTTCAGAGGCCGGACACTGAGGGGCATCTACTGGGGCACTATATATGGGGCATTTTATACTGGTACATTATGGGGAGCACTAGCAGGAAGGGGGCAGAGGAGCACTATGGGGGAATTTACTGGGGGCACTATATAGGGGTATTTTATACTGGCACATTATGGGGGCACTATGGGGACATTAGCTCAACTGGGGGCATTACAAGGGGGTATTTTTGCACTGTCACATTATAAGGAGAATTATTACTACTGGGTGGGCATTATGGTGGGCTTTATTACTCCCCCATGGTATGACCCCCTAGTAGCAGCACCATCCTCTCCCTGCTCTGCCATCCCTCTGCCCCTTCTCCAAATACTTATTATGAAATCTTTCTCATTAGGATAAAGCACAACATCAGCTCCGCCGAGACCCCGGCCAAAGTGTGGAAGTGGTGTCCGAGATCCCCAAGGGCCAAGCCAAGTAATTGTAAGTTTTCTTGTGAAATATGTTTATGTTATACACATATAGCCTACACTGTGCCCCACAATGTACAGTATACCGCTACACTGTGCCCCACAATGTACAGTATACCTCTATACTGTGCCCCACAATGTACAGTATACCTCTACACTGTGCCCCACAATGTACAGTATACCGCTACACTGTGCCCCACAATGTACAGTATACCTCTATACTGTGCCCCACAATGTACAGTATACCTCTACACTGTGCCCCACAATGTACAGTATACCACTACACTGTGCCCCACAATATACAGTATACCGCTACACTGTGCCAAAGGAGTGGGGTTTACACAGGAGGAGGGAGGTGCGAAGCGCGCTGAGGGGGGCCCTTACAAATATTTGCTGTGGGGCCCAGTCACTTCTAGTTACGCTCCTGCATCTAAAACATTATGAGCGAGGGACTGCTGCTGATCTGACCATCTAAAACATTAGGAGCGAGGGCCTGCTGCTGAGCTGACCATCTAAAACATTAGGGGTGAGGGTCTGCTGCTGATCTGACCATCTAAAACATTAGGGGTGAGGGTCTGCTGCTGATCTGACCATCTAAAACATTAGGGGTGAGGGTCTGCTGCTGAGCTGACCCTCTAAAACATTAGGGGCGAGGGCCTGCTGCTAATCTGACCATCTAAAACATTAGGGGTGAGGGTCTGCTACTGATCTGACCATCTAAAACATTTCTATGTGACTGTGTATACAGAGAGAGATGTCAATCACTCATAGACTCCTTGACTTTAAAGCCCAGAATGAGCAGGAATCTATGTATCATAGTTCTCAGCTCCTCCTGCTCTGTAACATGCTGACTGCAGATTAATTCACGTTTTTATTGTGACAGATTCCCTTTAAACAGTTCAAGACCGGGCCATTTAACTTTCTTCCTAACCAGGCGCATTTTCAATTTTTTTAATACATGCATACAATGGGCTTCATTTTTATGTCATTTTTATTTTAGTATTTTTGGTTTTTAATTTTTATACCCAGGAGAATGTAAAAAAAGAGAAAATAGTATTTTTTCACATCTTTTTAATTTTTGTTGTTAATAGAAAAACATGCAATTAAAATACTTCTTTTTAGTTATGTCCCCTTTGCATAACTGTCTTTTTGATATAGGGTGTTTATCGGTTATGGTCGCCATGTGATGCAATTTAAAAACATTTTTTTAAATTTTTTTTAATAGGGCCTACAAGGGCTTTGTAGGACATTTAACTAAACACTCTTTTTTATTACTGATTTCTCCTGTAAATGGGGATGACATATTATATAGGGTTAATAACCATGTAGGGTTAATAAGGCCCCAGAGAGTTTGTTCAAGTCTTTTTAGCCTCACTACAGAGCTGATCTGGGTCAGCTAAGACTCATCAGCTAAAGGAGACACTTGTCTCCCGGCAATCAAATGTTCACCTTCCCTAGACTAGCCACACCTCCTTTTTTAGATCAAGCGTGAGCAGGGAAAAGTTGCAGATTGTGGCACTATAATCTATGCCAGATATATGTGTATGTCACTTAGTAAATGACCCCCTATGTACATAGAAAACTGGACAAGATTAGGGTCAAGGAAACAATCACCTCCCTTCTCCTGGATCCCCTTCCAAGTTCACCCTACAATGGCTGCTGCCTTTCTCTCCAGGCTTTTGTAACTCCACCCCCTGAGAGTTTTTAACATCACATGAATCTAGAAATGCAATCTTTTTAGCTATGATTAGGAAACAGCGGCCTCTTGTGGCCAAACAGAAAATGTCAGTCCAAATCATTTAACTTCATTTACACAAATGCAGCGTACAGACAATGAGTGCTGTTTCCTCATATCACATGCCACCCCACTAGAGGGTTGTTGTCCTCCGCAAACCCTTCCCATACAAACTCATCCTGGGCATAGCACTGTGGGGGCACATCAGCATTGGGCCTGGTTGACCTTCGCAGAGTGATAGGCTCAGGAGCATTGGGGCGTGGGTACCGGGGCAGGGACAACCCGCCATTCCTCCTCCTCATCTAAGGGGATTTCCTCTGCATCTCCTCCACACACACTGACTCATCAAAATTACAACACCTCAACATGTTACGGTGCAAGTTCTGCAAGGGCCTCCAGTCCCTACTAGCTCTACCTCATAGACTGGGAAGTCAGGGTCTACCCTCCTCTTCACTGTGTATGGGACTGCCTCCCACCACCCATCCAACTTCCCAGATGGCTGCTTGGCCCTGACCATCACTTGATCATCCAGGGCATACCCATCCTTTTGCACGGGTCTTGGGTTAGGGTGCACCACTTGTCTCAGGCGCTCCCCCACAACTTTTTGGACTGCTCTCAGCCGGCGGTGTTGCTCTTGCACCCATGCAGTGGTATTTCTTGGTGGTGGCTCCATCGGATCGGGCATGTGGAGATCTTTAATCTCCCATCCGGCTCTCCCAAACATAAGCATATGTGGGAAGTAACCAGTGATACTGTATACCCTGTTGTTATAGGCCCACATCAGTTCGGGTAGGTACTCCAGACACCGGGCCTTTTGGCTGTTCTTTACAGCATCTGGAGCAAGGAGTGGTTGAACCGCTCACACACCCCATTTCCCTGGGGGTGATACAGCTCATTCAGAGTACCCGGAAAACATGCCCCCTGGTCCGAATGTATCCTCCATGGCGACCCGAACACCTGTATAAAGTGTTTGCAGATCGCCTCAGCGGCCAACTCTGCTGTCTGGTCTCTGGTGGGTACAGCCACCGCATACTTTGTGAAGTGATCTGTCATGACCAGACAATGCGAGTGTCCCAAGGTAGAGTACCCAATCAGTACATGATTGATCATCAGGATCTCTAGAGGTGCGGACGTCCAGATGGCCTGGACAGGAGCCCGCTGTTCAGAACTCTTACTCGGCCCTCAGGGCCGACACTTGAGACATGTCTCGGCCACCATGTATTCCAAATCTGGACAGTGGATCCATTCAGGACCCTCTATCAATTTGCCAATGTCTTTCCCAAAACCATTGGCATCCCGGACATCACATCACTTGAATGTGCCACATCCTGGAATGTGGGTAATCAACCAAGGTCAGGAGTTTCAGTTCCAGCTCCACATCGACATTCTGAGTCGGCAACCCTACAGGGATTTGGGAGAGTGCATAGGCGTTGCCGTTCTCCCTCCCCGACTGGAACTTGATGTTGCATTGGTACTTAGAAAAGCGAGCCATTCACCTCGGTTCAAGCTCATCAGTTATCCACTAACCCCGCTAAAGTAGCATTTATAGTGTTGCTCTAGTCCAGAAAAGCATTAGCTGGTCAACGCCCCGTGGGAACAAGTGGATTTAAAGGCAATCGTCAAGAATTCCTGGAGACCTTCCATAAGGTTTTTAAAGAACCAGGTTGGTCAGCCTCTGCAGCTTAAGTTGCAGTTGGGTAATATACCATACAATGACTCCACAAGGGTCATTATTGCAAGGGTAATTATGTAAAGACATGTCCCCTTAAAGCAAAAATCTCCAGTGCCTAGGTCTGGTAGGAGAGACAACCCTGGGTGAGAATTCCCACTGTCCAAAACTAACAATTTCTGTTATCCTGTCCTCTGGTAATGTTTGTTTTACTGAACAGGCCTTCCTGGATTCCGGTTTGGCAGGTAACTTCCTGCACCAGGCCTTGGTAACTCGGCAATGCATTCCTACTGTGCGCCTGGAGAAGTCCTTGGTGGTGTGGCATCTGGCAACTGAGTGCCTCTTTTGGATCATATTCAGTACACTGCTGTGCCCATGGACCTCCAGATGGCAATATATCAGCCCGCTGTTTTTGGAGTTACTCCAGCTTCACATTTATGCTACTATGATCAACTGGGACAACAGGGAGAATGTTCGTTGGGGCCCATGATGCCATGTGCTTCCAGTTCAGATATCACAGATTCTGCCCAGTCACATAGGTCTGCCTTTTTCCTGTGCCAGCTATGGAGATGTCTGACAAGAAGGAGCCTGATACTCTGTCACCACATTATTCCTAGGACTGCTCTATGGATTTTTTCCGGAAATATCCCACTACTGGGCCAGGTCTGTTCTCTGCCTCTACCTGAGACCCAGGCCATGTCAGGGCTTCTGTAACCAGAATCATTGTAGTAAAACAGACTGTCCTGTGAAATGTGTATAGGTCAACAGAAGCTAGAAGTCTTGGTCCCATCTCCATCTGTGGTTTTATTTCTGAAAAACCTGAACTGTGACATAAGGACCAGCCCTGTACATGTATGTGTCGGCTCGATCAGTGGCAGGTACTCGACTATTACTGACAGTCAAACCCCTGCTGTATACACCGGCATCGGTACGTACACTAATATTGGCATATTAACCCCTTATATGCTGTGGTCAATGCTGACTGTGGCATGCACAGAGTTTGCAGAGGGTGCAGGCACCCTCCCCCACCCCATCGGTTCCCCGCGCAGCAGTAACAGGGATCAGATGGCTGGAACGGCAGCTCAATGTCTTAGGGCTCTTTCACACTTGCGTTCTTTTCTTCCGGCATAGTGTTCCGTCGTCGGGGCTCTATGCCGGAAGAATCCTGATCAGTTTTATCCTAATGCATTCTGAATGGAGTGAAATCCGTTCAGGATGCATCAGGATGTCTTCAGTTCCGGAACGGAACGTTTTTTGGCCGGAGAAAATACCGCAGCATGCTGCGCTTTTTGCTCCGGCCAAAAATCCTGAAGACTTGCCGCAAGGCCGGATCCGGAATGAATGCCCATTGAAAGGCATTGATCCGGATCCGGCCTTAAGCTAAACGTCGTTTCGGCGCATTGCCGTATCCGACGTTTAGCTTTTTTAGAGTGGTTACCATGGCTGCCGGGACGCTAAAGTCCTGGCAGCCATGGTAAAGTGTAGCGGGGAGCGGGGGAGCAGTATACTTCCCGTCCGTGAGGCTCCCGGGGCGCTCCAGAGTGACGTCAGGGCGCCCCACGCACATGGATGACCTGATCGCATGGCACGTCATCCATGCACATGGGGCGCTCTGAAGTCACTCTGGAGCGCCCCGGGAGCCGCGCGGACTGTAAGTATACCGCTCCCCCGCTCCCCACTACTACTATGGCAACCAGAACTTTAATAGCGTCCTGGGTGCCATAGTAACGCTGAAAGCATTTTGAAGACGGATCTGTCTTCAAATGCTTTCAGTACACTTGCGTTTTTCCGGATCCGGCGTGTAATTCCGGCAAGTGGAGTACACGCCGGATCCGGACAACGCAAGTGTGAAAGAGGCCTTACAGAGGCATTGGCATTTGCCTTCTACAGAAGCCAATGAGAAATCTGACAGGCAATGCATTACAATACACAATGTATTGTAATGCATTGTAGAGGGGATCAGACCCTCAACAGTTGGAGTCCCACAGTGGGATAAAAATAAAAAGTAAAAATAAGGTTCAAGTAAAAAAAAGCCCCTTTCCCATTTCCCATAAAAAAAACATATAAAATTGTAAAAAATAGAAAAAATAAAGAAAAACAGACATATTAGGTATTGCCACATCTGTAATGACTGTTTCTATAAAAATATCACATGATCCACCCCCATCAGGTGAGCACTGTAATAAACAAAAAAAAAAACTGTGCCAAAATTTTTGGGTCACCTTGCCTTGCAGAATAAAACTTACCAGGAAAGGTTAAAGGGCCTTAACATGTATAGCTTGGAAGAAAGACGAGACAGAGGGGATATGATAGAAACTTTTAAATATATAAAGGGAATCAACAAGGTAAAAGAGGAGAGAATATTTAAAAGAAGAAAAACTGCTACAAGAGGACATAGTTTTAAATTAGAGGGGCAAAGGTTTAAAAGTAATATCAGGAAGTATTACTTTACTGAGAGAGTAGTGGATGCATGGAATAGCCTTCCTGCAGAAGTGGCAGCTGAAAATACAGTGAAGGAGTTTAAGCATGCATGGGATAGGCATAAGGCCATCCTTCATATAAGATAGGGCCAGGGGCTATCCATAGTATTCAGTATATTGGGCAGACTAGATGGGCCAAATGGTTCTTATCTGCCGACACATTCTATGTTTCTATGTTTCTATACAAAAAGTGTAATACCATGCGATCAAATAAACTGGTATGTACCCCAAACCGTCACCTAATCTCACAAAAAATGAGCCCCTACAGAAGACGATCGTTTTGAAATTTTTTCCCCCAAAATGCTTTTATTGTGTATACCTGAAATAAATGTAAAAAATATTAGGTATCCCTACATACGACCTTCGCTATAAAATTATCAAATGTTCTATCACATGAATGCTGTGAAAAAAATAAAATAAAAATTGTGCTAAAACAACAATTTTTTGGTCGCCTTGCCCCAAAAATTTGTAAAATTGAAGGAACACATAATTATATGTTCCCAAAAATAGTACCAATAAAAATAAAAATTTTGAAATTTAATTTCCATTTTCCTTTAATTCTTGTGGAACACCTAAAGAGTTAACAAAGTTTGTAAAATCCATTTTGAATAACTTGAGGGGTGTAGTTTCTAAAATGGGGTCATTAATGGGTGGTTTCTACTATGTAAGCACCACAAAGTGACTACATAACGGAGCTGGTCCTTAACAAAGTGAGTTTTGAAAATGTTCTTAAAAATGTAAAGAATTGCTTCTAACGTCCTAAAAATGAAAATGACATTTACAAAATGATGCAAACATAAAGTAGACATATGTGAAATGTAAAGTAATAACAATTTTATGAGATATCACTAGAGATGAGCAAATAAAAAAAAAAAAATCGATTCAGCCGGTTCGCTGAATTTTTTTGCTAAAATTTGGTTCAATCTGAATTTATTAATGGCGAATCGCGTTAAAAAATGGCTATTTCCTGGCGGCAGAGAGCCTTTATAGTGGTGTAGAATACTGTGCCTTGCATTAGCACGCGTAGGGAGTCTGCTGTGGTAGTGAAATAATACTGTGAGTCAGTATGACATGGAGATGTCCTTCACAGGCGTCACTCTTAGAATCACTGCACACTTCACTTATTTGGGCAGTCACGGGGCCAAAACTGACCAAATAACTCAAGTATGAACTCAGCCTTACAGGTCAATGTTAGCGCCAAGAAGAAGCGCACTCCTTTTACACCGTCGTCATCTGATTCCACATAGATGTCTACAGAACCTGTTCTATTAAACGCTTATACAAGTAGAGCCCCCCAACAGAGTGGAGAGGGTGTCAGCAGTAAGCTTGTGTTGACGTCACAATTTTTTTTGCCCATCCTCTGATCCGTCAGAACAATAGCCCCCCAAAAAACAGATCCTGTCTGTGGAGCATCTGCCTTCACTCGGTAAGCATTTGGTCAGTAATAATCCATCAGTATTGCTAATGCCAAAAAAAAACAGGAGTGGATCACGTGAATGGAATATTTGCATGTCTTCTGTGTTTTGTACCCTCTCCTGCTTTTGGCTACCAAATCAGAAGCCAATTCTGATGGGACCATACAGGCCTTACAGCTGCTACACAGAGAGGATATGTTGTGTGTCTCATTTTTCCTTCCTTCTGACAGATCAGAAGTAGGGTCAAATAAATAATGATGTCAGCCATGCCGAAAGGCAAAATAGTGGCCCAGTCATGAAGTGGGGAGGGTGAAAGCAGCATAAGGAGGCCACAGAGTGGCACAATGACAGTATGGAGGTGGCAGCAGCATCAGGAGACCACAGAGTGGCAAGGTGACATAGTGTGGAGGTGGTACCAGCATCAGGAGACCACAGAGTGACCCGGTGATATAGTGAAAAAATAAAATAAAAGTATATTACAAAAATGGTTAGTATCACTGCCCTTATACATTACACAAATAAAAATAGAATGGCAGTTACACTTAATTAAAATAAAAAAAGATTTTCTATCAAGTGTGAAGGTACCCTAAGCTTCTGATACTACCAGATGTAAGGTAGCTAGCCTAGTAGGCGTGATGAGTCTTATAGGCCAGGCAATGATCCACTGGGTATCTGGGAAAAAAGCTATGCAAATTAGCTTTCCTTTCAAAATAAAAAGCCAAGGGTTCCACACGTGGTGGAATAATCCACCAGAAAATATGCGTGTGTGGATTTTTTGCAATTTTTTACTAATGGATCCTGTCCAAGATCCCATACCTAGCTAAAATAGTTTTCTCTATTCTGCTCTGCAATGATGAGGGGCAATCCTCCCAAAAAGCTGTCAGCATATGTTATACCCCAGGCCTATTTAAAAGTTCAAGCACTGATTTTTACTTTTGGACGGAAAGCTAATTTGCATATATTTTACCCAGTATTGCCTGGCCTACAGAACCCCCCACCCCTACCAAGCCCCCTTCATAAGGAGAAAAATTCTTTTCCTCTGCCTAAAAATTCTACCGAAAGTAAATCTGAAGAAATTTTGATTCTACTGAAACAGAATAAAAAAAAAAATGGGGTTAAAATTGCTTTGATATAGAAAATACATTTTAAGGAAATTACTCATCCTTAGATTGGAATTATAACTGGCTGATGAATACTAAAGTGAATTGGGTGAATGAGTAAGTAAAGTTATAGCTAAAGGTGAAACATTTAGAATTTTCATTTCAATCTCATTTTAGTTTTCTTTTAGTTATTTTTTTCATCAATTTTAACTTTGAATACAATATCACATTAATTCTAGGAACATTTCTCTACTTATGCTGACTTGTGTCTCCCTGGATATAGGAATTCTAATTCTCTAATGAAATAAGTGAGTAATATAATTTCTTTTTATACTGCTGCTATATATTAGCAGTACGGTACACAAATGCAACACAAAAAATATAGGAACACCAGAAAATATAGGTTTCAAAGTACATAAGAATAAGAATCATTGTGTCATGCACCCCCTCTCCTTTGCAAAATGCATAACAAACACTTTTGCCTGGAATATTCCCTGAACTCCTTATGGACTGAGTAAATTTTAACCCCTTCCCGACCACCCGCTGTAAATTTACAGTGGATGTCGGGTCTTTAAACCTTGTGCCCGCTCAGAAGTTGAGCCAGCACCATAGCCGCTATGTACCTGCTGTTTTACACAGCAGACACCCGGAGGAAATGTCCGTGATCAGCAATAATGCGAAGACCCTCCTTTAAAGGTTTTCTTTTTGTTAAGTCCCCAGTTGTGCAGCAGGGAAATATTGATACAAAATAGTTTATCTCTAAACTAATTTTAAAAAAAATACACATACATAAATAAAACAAAAAACAGCATTATAAAAAGAGTTAGGCTTAGTTATCAAAATAATTAACCACACATAGTTCTGTAATTATCAGGGATGAGCAAATGAAAGTATCCAAAGTGGACTTTGATCCGAATTTCAGGGAAAATGTGATTCTCTGCGAAGCTGAATTTCCTCCTGCTTCATGGTAACAAATCACTTTTCCCTGAAATGGCGGTAAAAACAAAAAATACATACTCACATCCATTTGAGCGCCAAGAAGCCGCCGCTACCATTTTGATTGAAGATCCTATGCAAAATCTTGTGCGCAGTGAAGTATGATGTCACCCCGCTGGCCAGCGTGATGACATCATGCATCGCATGAGATTATGCACGGGATCTACCATCAAGATGGCCATGGCGGCCTTTTCGCGCTTAAAATGAATAAGGTGAGTATTATTTATTTATTTATTTGAACTGATTAACCCCTGAAAGCGTTAATTTTTTATCTCAGATGCCACAATCAGCAATGAATGCGGCATCTGAGGGGTTCAATGACGAGGGGCGGTGCAATTGCCGTTTCCCATCATTGCGTCCGTTACTTACAAAGATACGTGCTTCGTGATGAAGTAATTCGTCATGAAGCAAATTTCCTTGTGAAATTCAGTGAAGCAGCCGAAAATACATAAACAATTAAAGATAAGTGAATTTTTCAAAAATTCGATTCAGGCACTTCACCGAATTTCTCTATGAAGCTTGCTTAGTTTCGAATTAATTTGTCATGCAGTGTGTTAAATCCCCTATACCCCCCCTGCAGGGAGAGTGTAACTTGGTCTTCATCACTGTGTATTGCAGCAACATGCATAGTTAGTCCTTTCTGGTAGTGAAACAGTTACTGTGCGTCAGTATGAAAGCGAGGTCTCATGCAGTATATGGATGTGCGCATTATCTTGCAGGCCACCAATAGCCCTAGCTAATCCCTAGCTAAACCAAAATAAAAGCATATAGTAGATTTTAGTAAAGTGAAAAAAAAAAAAAACACTGTGCACCCCTGCAGAAGCTGTGTCTGCAACACGCCAGACCTGCAGGGTATGACGAAGTGAGGTCACAGTTATGGGCAATCGAGGGTACTCACTATATTTGCAGAACCCTGGGCAGGCGCGTGGCAGTGAAGGAGAGGTAGACACAGTTCCTCTGGGGCACGCTCTGTAGATAGGGACCAGGCCTGATGGTAGTTGAGGTGCCCTGGATGTTACAGGTATTTTGTGTGCCTGGGGCAAGGTCCCTGGGGTATTCGTGACGCCAGTGCCTTTGGACGGTGGCACGCCGGTTGGTGGTTGGAAAGATGAAGGTACACAAGTATGCAGTGAACCAAACGGAAACTTTACTGGACAATCCAACTTTGTACAGCAGGGAGTAGTATAGTCTCTGTATTACAGTTCCACAAAAAGGGGCTTATTCACAAGTATGGCAGGCAATAGTCATGCAAGTTACACTGAGGGTAAATTCCACAAGCACTCAGCAGCAGGTTGTACTTTTCCTCAGAATCAACTGTACACTGTCCTTTATAGAACTCCTGCTCTGGCTTTACATCTCCCAAGGCCCGGATGCCTAAAAGGGTGGCTTATATCCTTGGTTACTTTCTTCCTCAGGTATTATACTGCTTGCTATGGTTCCTAAGTTCCTCTGCCTATCAGGGTCACTTTGCTTACCCTGGGTCGCCTCCTCCTATCAGGTGGATAACTGTCGGTTTCTCCCAGGAGGTTGAATCCTGCAACTGGGGTGTCTTCAGAGCTAACTAAGGCTCTCTTGTTCTCAGGCAGGCTGGAACTTCTCAACAGCCTCCTGGACATCACTAGCAGCCAGGGCTATCCAGCTGCATGTCAGGAGCAGGCTTCTTAACCTCTGTCTTCTCAGACTCCTGACTCTGCACACCCTCTCCCTGTCTGGGCCTGGACATTTATACTAGGGGCTCCCTATCTCCCTCTAGTGTCTGGGATGTCTAACTACAGCCAACTAGGCCTGCTGCTGCATTAGACAGGGGTACATTGCATATAACAACACATTAAAACATACATTAAATGCAGAATTAAATATGACATTTCTGTTCCTTGTGAGTAGGAGTAACGCGCACACCAATTGACCCTTGTGTAGTGCCCACCCATACCTAGTGGGACACTACATGTCCCAATGACTCTTTAATAGAAAAAATGAAGGACATGGAGGCAGTGGCAATAAAGTAGTGGAGACCCAATAACAGTAGCATTATACAGGTTATTCACCCCAATTTGAGAATCAAAGTGTAATAGAATTGTTAATCTATAAAAAGGGGGACACTAGAGATGAGCAAATTTTTCAAAAATTCTATTCGGACGGTTCACCGAATTTCCCAAAAAGATTTGATTAAATCCGAATTTATTCATGCCGAATCGTGTAAAAAAATTAAAATCAATTTCCTGGCTGAAGAGAGCCTGTATATTGGTGAAGAACACTGTGCATTGCAGAAACATGCACAGGGAGTCTGCTGTGCTAGTGAAACAGTACTGTGTCAGTATGACACTCAGATGACAGGCATCACTCTTAGAATCACTTCACATTTCACAAGTGTAAACTCAGCGTAAACAGGTCAATGTTAGCACCAGGTATAAAGAACCGCGCAGTGGCCAGAGATTCTATTATAGAGCGAAAGAGAGCACTAATTTTACACCGTCATATCACATAGATTTCTACAGAACCAGTTCTGATACACGCTGAGACAAGTAGTATCCCACTGACAGAGAGTGGAGAGGGTGTCAGCATTAAGTTTGTGTTGACGTCACTGTTTATTTTGCCCTTCTTCTCATCCATCATAAAAACAATCCCCAAAAAACGGATCCTGTCTTTTGAGCATCCTCCTTTACATAGTGCAGCGTTATTAGGTCGGGCCTAATGCTGCTCTACGAATGGTGAGGCCTGAACAAGTGCAGGCGATAGTAGATTCGGTTGCTGACAGTGGATCCAGTTCCTTCACATTGTCTCCCACCCAGTATCATGCTGAAAGACCACAGTTGGCACCTGAAGCCGATGTCCATCAGTCTTTCACCTCATCCCCTGGCAAATCAGCCAAGCAGTCTGAGCCCCAAGTCATGCAGCAGTCTCTTCTGCTTTTTGATGACTCTGCAGGGTTTCCCAGGGCCATCCACCTAGCCCTGCCCCAGAAGTGGAAGAGATTGAGTGCACCGATGCCCAACCACGAAACACAGGTGCCAACTGCTGGGGCTTTCATAAGTGTGCAGACCGACAAGGAAGTCAGGGGTGAAGACTGGGTGGAAGATGATGTGGAGGACAATGAGGTCCTCGACCCCACATGGAATCAAGGTCATGCGAGTGACCAATGTAGTTCGGAGGAAGAGGCGGTGGTCGCACAGAGCCACCAGCACAGCAGAAGAGGGAGCAGGGTGCAAAAGCGGAGTGGCCATCCTCTATACAGTACGCCTCCTACTGCCCACCGCAGCAAGGGACCGAGCACACCAAGGCCAGCTCCAAGGAATTCCCTGGCGTGGCAGTTCTTCAGACAATGTGCTGACGACAAGACACGAGTGGTTTGCACGCTGTGCAATCAGAGCCTGAAGCGAGGCATAAACGTTCTCAACCTGAGCACAACCTTCATGACCAGGCATTTAAGTGCAAAGCATGAGCTGCAGTGGAGTAGACACCACAAAAACCAAGAAAGGTCTCTGGCTCCTCCTGCTTCCTCTTCTGCTGCAGTCGCGGCCTCTTCATCCACCTCTGGATCCACCTCTCCCCCGCAAACAGAGGATCTGCCAGCAACACCAACACCTGGGTCACCAAGCATCTCCACAATGTCCCAGGGAAGCGTTCAGCTCTCCATATCCCAAACGCTGGAGAGGAAGAGGAAGTACCCCCCCTACCCACCCGTGATCCCTAGCCCTGAATGCCAGCATTTCTAAATTACTTGCCTTTGAAATGCTGTCATTCCGTCTGGTGGAGACGGATAGTTTTAAAGGCTTTATGGCGATGGCTGTCCCACAGTACGTCGTGCCCAGCCGCCACAACTTTTCAAGGCGAGCCATCCCTTCACTTCACAACCAAGTAGGGGACAAAATCAGGTGTGCACTGCGCAATGCCATCTGTGGCAAGGTGCACCTGAATACGGATACGTGGACCAGTAAGCACGGTCAGGGACGTTATATCTCCATAACAGCACACTTAGTAAATGCAGTGGCGGCTGGGCCTGAGGCAGATAGCAGTTTGGCACATGTCCTTCCACCACCGAGGATTGCAGGGCGCTTCAGTTTGCCTCCTGTTGCTTCCTCCTCCTACTCTGCTTCCTCATCCTCTACCAGCTCCTCATCCGGTCAGCGTAACACCTTCACCACCAACTTCAGCACAGCCAGGGGTAAACGACAGCAGGCAGTTTTAAAACTTATCTGTTTGGGGGACAAACCCCACACCTCGCAGGAGCTGTGGACGGGCCTTGAACAACAGACCGATGAGTGGTTTGTGCCAGTAAGCCTCAAGCCCGGCCTGGTGGTGTGCGATAATGGGCAAAATCTCGTAGCAGCTCTGGGACTAGCCGGTTTGCCGCACATCCCTTGCCTGGCGCATGTTCTGAATTTGGTGGTGAAGAGGTTCCTTAAAAATTACCCCGATATGTCAGAGCTGCTGCATAAAGTGCGGGCCATCTGTGCCCGCTTTCGGCATTCTCACCCTGCTGCTGCTCACATGTCAGCACTGCAGTGTAACTTCGTCCTTCCCGCTCAAGGTGGAACTCTACCTTGCACATGCTGGCCAGACTGTGCGAGCAGCAGCAGGCGATAGTGGAGTTTCAGCTGCAGCATGCACGGGTGAGTCGCTCGGCGAAACAGCACCACTTCACCACCAATGACTGGACCTCCATGCGAGACCTGTGTTCCTTGTTGCGCTGTTTTGAGTACTCCACCAACATGGCCAGTGCCGATAACGCCGTTCTCAGCATTACTATCCCATTTCTATGCCTCCATGAAAAAACGCTGCTGGTGATGCTGGAAGAGGATGTGGCACAGGAGGAGGAAGAGGGATCATTTAATAGGGTTTCCGGACAGTCATGCACAAGTGGATCAGATTGTGGGTTCCTGCACCCACAAATGCCAGGTACACAATTGTCCAGCCAGGGCACAGTTCTGGAGAATAACAAGGTGGAGGATGAGGAGAAGGAGATGAAGGAGGAGGAACCATGTTCACAGCAAGGTGGCACCCAGACCAGCTCATGGCCATCACTGGTGCGTGGCTGGGGGGATACAGAGGACACAGACGATACACCTCCCATAGAGGACAGCTTTTCATTGCCTCTGGGCAGCCTGGCACACATGAGCGATTACATGCTGCAGTGCCTCCGCAACGACCGCCGAGTTGCCCACATTCTAACTTGTGCTGATTACTGGTTGGCCATGTTGCTGGATCCCCGTTACAAGGAGAATGTACCGTCCTTAATTCCGTCACTGGAGCGTGATCGTAAGATGCGCGAGTACAAGCGCACGCTGGTAGACGCACTGCTGGTGGCATTCCTACCTGACAGCGGGGGCACAGTGGAAGCACAAGGTGAAGGCAGAGGACGAGGAAGAGGTCACCAACGCAGCTGGGGCACTGCCAGCACCTGAGAAGGCAGGGTTAGCATGGCCGAAATGTGGAAAAGCTTTGTCAGCATGCCACAACAACCAGCACCACCAGCTGATGGAACGTCTTAGCAGGAGGCAGCATTTCACCAACATGGTGGAGCAGTATGTGTGCACACGCCTACACGTACTGAATGACGGGTCTGCCCCCTTCAACTTCTGGGTCTCCAAATTGGGCACATGGCCTGAGCTTGCCCTTTACGCCTTGGAGGTTCTGGCCTGCCCTGCAGCCAGTGTATTATCTGAACGTGTGTTTAGCACGGCAGGGGGCGTCACAGACAAGCGCAACCGCCTGTCCACAGCCAATGTGGACAAGCTCACGTTCATTAAAATGCACCAGGCTTGCACCTTGTGCAGAATAGACATTTATACCACCATCAAACATACATTCTTGTACTCAAGTCAAGTGCAATGATTCTTTGTTTTATTTTTTATTTTTATTTGTCCCAATATTTTGGGGGCTACCTACCCCAATAAAAAAATAAAAAAAGACATTGTTGGCTACCTCCTCCTCGATTGCTGCCTCCACCTACGACACCACATCCTCCTCAACCTCCGACTCCATATCCACCTCCTTCTCTGAGTTGCAGGTTAATAATTTGTAATTTTTAGTTATTTTATTTTAAGTTATTTCCCTATCCACATTTGTTTGCAGAGCAGTTGCCATGCTCTTAAGCACATTTTACTGCCTTTTACATCCCTCTAGCCTTTTTAAGGACTATTTTAGAGCCATTTTAATGCAAAAAGTGCCAATTTTAGTGCCCTAAATTGAAAAAAATCTTATTTTTAATTGTCGGGTGGCATTTTACCATTTTTGGCATATACAAACCCCTGCTGTGCCTGGGTGACAGGGGCCTAAATCTCTCAAAATCCTCTGTTCTATTGCTGGGTGACATAAACCACCTTTTGCCGTGAATGAACCCCTGCTGTGCCTGGGTGACTGGGGCCTAAATCTCTCAAAATCCTCTGTTCTATTGCTGGGTGACATGAACCACCTTTTGCCGTGAATGAACCCCTGCTGTGCCTGGGTGACATGGGCCTAAATCTCTCAAAATCCTCTGTTCTATTGCTGGGTGACATGAACCCCCTTTTGCCGTGAATGAACCCCTGCTGTGCCTGGGTGACATGGGCCTAAATCTCTCAAACTTCTCTGTTCTATTGCTGGGTGACATGAACCACCTTTTGCCGTGAATGAACCCCTGCTGTGCCTGGGTGACATGGGCCTAAATCTCTCAAAATCCTCTGTTCTATTGCTGGGTGACATGAACCACCTTTTGCCGTGAATGAACCCCTGCTGTGCCTGGGTGACATGGGCCTAAATCTCTCAAAATCCTCTGTTCTATTGCTGGGTGACATGAACCACCTTTTGCCGTGAATGAACCCCTGCTGTGCCTGGGTGACATGGGCCTAAATCTCTCAAAATCCTCTGTTCTATTGCTGGGTGACATAAACCCCCTTTTGCCGTGAATGAACCCCTGCTGTGCCTGGGTGACATGGGCCTAAATCTCTCAAAATCCTCTGTTCTATTGCTGGGTGACATGAACCCCCTTTTGCCGTGAATGAACCCCTGCTGTGCCTGGGTGACATGGGCCTAAATCTCTCAAAATCCTCTGTTCTATTGCTGGGTGACATGAACCACCTTTTGCCGTGAATGAACCCCTGCTGTGCCTGGGTGACATGGGCCTAAATCTCTCAAAATCCTCTGTTCTATTGCTGGGTGACATAAACCCCCTTTTTCCGTGAATGAACCCCTGCTGTGCCTGGGTGACATGGGCCTAAATCTCTCAAAATTCTCTGTTCTATTGCTGGGTGACATGAACCACCTTTTGCCGTGAATGAACCCCTGCTGTGCCTGGGTGACATGGGCCTAAATCTCTCAAAATCCTCTGTTCTATTGCTGGGTGACATGAACCACCTTTTGCCGTGAATGAACCCCTGCTGTGCCTGGGTGACATGGGCCTAAATCTCTCAAAATCCTCTGTTCTATTGCTGGGTGACATGAACCACCTTTTGCCGTGAATGAACCCCTGCTGTGCCTGGGTGACATGGGCCTAAATCTCTCAAAATCCTCTGTTCTATTGCTGGGTGACATAAACCCCCTTTTGCCGTGAATGAACCCCTGCTGTGCCTGGGTGACATGGGCCTAAATCTCTCAAAATCCTCTGTTCTATTGCTGGGTGACATGAACCCCCTTTTGCCGTGAATGAACCCCTGCTGTGCCTGGGTGACATGGGCCTAAATCTCTCAAAATCCTCTGTTCTATTGCTGGGTGACATGAACCACCTTTTGCCGTGAATGAACCCCTGCTGTGCCTGGGTGACTGGGGCCTAAATCTCTCAAAATCCTCTGTTCTATTGCTGGGTGACATGAACTCCTCTTTGGCCATGAATGAACCCTTGCTCTGCATTGCTGACAGGGAAGTATATTTAGTGAAAACATCTGTTACTGATCGGAAGATGCGCGACTACAAGCGCTCGCTGATGATAGCATTCCCACCTGACAGCAGGGGCACAGTAGAAGCACAAGGCAAAGGCAGAGGAGGAGGAAGAGGAAGAGGTCACCAACACAGCTGGGGCACCGCCAGCACCTGAGAAGGCAGGGTTAGCATGGCCGAAATGTGGAAAAGCTTTGTCAGCATGCCACAACAACCAGCACCACCAGCTGATATGGAACGTCTTAGCAGGAGGCAGCATTTCACCAACATGGTGGAGCAGTATGTGTGCACACACCTACACGTACTGAATGACGGGTCTGCCCCCTTCAACTTTTGGGTCTCCAAATTGGGCACAAGGAGGGCACGAGGAGGAAGAGGTCGCCAACGCAGTTGGGGCACCGCCAGCACCTGAGAAGGCAGGGTTAGCATGGCCAAAATGTGGAAAAGCTTTGTCAGCCTTGGAGGTGCTGACCTGCCCTGCAGCCAATGTATAGTGTGAACGTGTGTTTAGCACGGCAGAGAGCATTATCACAGGCCGCAGCCAATGTGGACAAGCTTACATTTATTAAAATGAACCAGGCATGGATCCCACAGGACTTGTCCGTACCTTGTGCAGAATAAACATTTATACCAGCCTCAACCATCCATTCTTGTACTCAAGTGCACTTATTCTTTGTTTTATTTTGTTATATGTCCCAATATTTAGGGGGATACCCCAATTTAAAAATAAAAAATAACACAAATTAGTGTTGGCTACCTATTCCTCCTTCACCGCCGCTTCCACCTACACCGCCATGTCAACCTACACCGCCACATCCACCGCCTCCTCAACCTCCTACTCCTAGATCCAGATTGTTATTTAAAAATTTTCAGTATTTTCTGTCATTTTAAGTTATTTTCCTATCCACATTTGTTTGCAGAACAGTTGCCATGCTCTTAAGCACATTTTGATGCCTTTTGCAGCCCTCTAGCCCTTTCCAGAACTATTTTAGAGCCATTTTAGTGCCCAAAAGTTCGGGTCCCCATTGACTTCAATGGGGTTCGGGTTCGGGGTCAAGTTCGGGTCCCGAACCAAAACTTTTTTTTCAAGTTCGGCCGAACTTGTCGAACCTGAACATCCAGGTGTCCGCTCAACTCTAGTTGCGGTCTGATACTACATATTTTAGAGTGCTCACTTTCTATTATACATAAGTATATCTGTTAAACCCTAATTGTATAATTGGGCTGATAGTGCAGCTTTATACTACAGATTTTATGGTGTTCATGTTTAGTAATGGACGAACATCGGCCAAGACAATTCACAAATGCGATCGTGCGAACGCTTTCAAATGTTCATTAACCACAAGTTCACGGCAAGCCCCATTCACTTTAATGGCAGCCGAACCGGAAAACCCTTCAGGTCATATTTGCAGCCACCAAATACTTACTAGAACTGCACAATCATCCCACAACATGGACAGTGACATACCAGAGGGGGATCAATGGCAAAAATTCCCACAAAAAAATATGTATTTTAATCAGGGGCCATTTTTATGCGTCTTAAAGGGAAACTCTAAAAAATATGCCCAGCTGGAGCCTAGAAAATTTTTATTTTAGGTCACGGGAGTACGGGCCCCAAAAATTAGGCATTTGCCAGACAGAAAAGAACAAGTTATTATCTGGCTGGAGGTATATTAGATGGTCATTGGATAACAATTTTACTGTAGGCCAGTGGAGTACAGGGCCCAAACATTAGTCATTCACCGTACAGAAAAGAACAAGTGAATATGCGGCTGGAGGTACATTAGGCGGTGACCGTATAACAATTTTACTTTTGGCCAGTTAGATTACAGGCCCCAAAAATGATGCATTCATCATACAGAAAAGATCAAGTGATTATGTGGCTGGGGGAATATTAGACGGTCATTGGATAACAATTTTACTGCAGGCCAGTACAAATACATGTCAAATACATATGTTTAAAAGAACTAAAAATATAAAATTGGATTAAAAACATGGCTAACGAATCCCCCCCTCTTAAATAAACCCCAAATGATAATAGGTGAAATTCAATAACACTTGGTTGTCACAGGTGTTGAATTCCTCCGAGACCCCAACAATTAGGCATTTACCGTACAGAAAAGATCAAGTGATTATGTAAGCCGTGTACCGGGGTGGGCTCCCCAGGATACAGCGAAGTCACAGACAAGGAAAGCGACACTGACACCAGCTTTATATGCAAGAACAGAAACTTTACTAGTGAAATGGTAATAACACAAGTATAAACAGAAAAAGTAATACCCCAGGCCCACAGTCACCATCCCTGTCTGAGGGACAGGCCTAGCCCGTTGGCGCACACAGCAGAGCCTACAAGTCGTGCTGTGCCACTACAGAGGAAACACCTAACCGGTGGCAGACGCAGCAGAGCCTGCAAGTCAATTACTGCGCTGCAGTCCAGTACAGTAAGGCCTAACAAAGATATAACCCTAACTATCTAGCTAATACAAGGCCTAGGCTAGTTTCTGTTACTTTAGGCGCCACACAGTATAGTACAATCGGTAACCAGGTGTACTGACCTGCGTCCGTTCTGGGCCCGAGGATGCCGCTTACCCGGGATGGCCACCAACCTCTCAGCAAACATGCGGCCTTGCTTGGTAAAAAGGCTTCTCTCCACACACTGAAAATAGTCTTCCTGGGACAATCTCTCTTACAACGAGCTGGATCCAGTAAGGGGACGACAGCTATTCTCCTTCCTCTGAGTGTCTATTCACTGCCGGACATCCGCAAGCCAGGATGGAATCGGATTCAGTCTCTCACAGCACAATCCTTCCACCATGTCAGATCAGCTTAGACTTCCTGGTTTTCTCAGAAGCAGCCAGCATGAGTCATCATCTGCTTTGCATATGCAAATCCCAGAGTGTGCTGGCTGTAGCTGCAAAACAGTGGCCTCTAGTGCCTTGAATGCCAAATTACAGTACCAATACAATTTAGGCATAAACATTATACAGGCAGAGTGGCTGGAGGTATATTAGACGGTCAATGGATATCAATTTTACTGCAGGCCAGTGGACTACAGGCCCCAAAAATTATTCATTCACCGTACAAAACAGAACAAGTGATTATGTGGCTGGAGGTATTTTAGACGGTCAATGGATATCAATTTTACTGTAGGCCAGTGGACTACAGGCCCCAAACATTATTCATTCACATGACAGAAAACATCAAGTGATTATGTGGCTGGAGGTATATTAGACAGTCATTGGATATGAATTTTACTGCAGGCCATTGGACTACAGGCACCAAAAATTATTCATTCACCATACAGAAAAGAACAATTGATAATGTGTCTGGAGGTACATTAGGCGGTCACCATATAACAATTTTTATGTTGGCCAGTTAAATTGCTGGACCCAAAAATTATGCATTTATCGTACAGAAAATAACAAGTGATTATGTGGCTAGAGGTACATTAGGCGGTCACTGTATAACAATTTTACTGTTGGCCAGTGGACTACAGGCCCCAAAAATTATGCATTCAACGTACAGAAAAGATCAAGTCATTATGTGGCTGGAGGTACATTAAAAGAGGCAGGCCTGCATGCAATCCATGGCGGTAACGCCAAATCCACACAGGTGCCTCGGGTTGCATGCTTGACAGCCATCAGAAGGTTCACCCAGTGGGCAGTAAAAGTTATGTACCTTCCCTGCCCATGTTTTCTAAACCACGTGTCTGTGGTCAGATATATCTTGGCACCGACACTGTGGCCAGAGATACATTCACTTGCCGCTGAACATGGCCATATAGCTCTGGGATACTCTTCTGGGAGAAATATTTCCTTCCAGGGACCTTCCATTGCGGTGAGCCAATAGCCACAAATTTTCTAAAGGCCTCTGTGTCACGACCATGGTCATGGACGTGACTCAGGATCCGCATGCAGTTGCCTGCGGTTTGGTTTCATTGTCAACCACATGGTAAGGGCTGCTGGTATGTTGCCTCACGTGTGGTTGCCGCTGGTAACATGATTGTACTTGGCAGTATAGCAGCCTGAGCTGTTGCTAGGCAGCTTGCTGTCAAGTGCATGCGGTAACTCCTGGTTGGGTGTGTGTGTATGTATGCACTTTGTATGTCTGGTGTGCACGAGGTTCATGTAGGTGTGCACTGTGACACTTCCCTTCACTGTGGCTGCCCGTGGCAACGTTTGGTATTGTGTACATGTGGTGGCAGTGTCTCGGCCTTCTGGCTGACTCCCAGGACATGGGGTAACAGCTGCAGTGTGATGTTCATTTGGACACTTCCCCTTTAAGTGGCTTCCATCCCTTGCCTGGTGTAGGAAGGGTTAACTCCCTCTTTGTGTGAACACTGGGTGTGTCTGCGTGGGTGTAGCTACATGGGTTATTTTGCCTCAGTTGAGAGCAGAGGTCTGAGGGGTACTCCAGGCATGTTGCTGGAGTCATCCTCCTGGTTTGTATACCATCTGCCAGTGAGGGGCACCCTTGTGGTCATAAATGTTGTTATGTTATGTTAAGTTTATGTCTATGTGGTGTCTGTTATTATTGCAGCTATGGTTCTGGGTTCCTGAGTGTTTATGTGTGCTGTGTCCTTTTATGTCTGTGTGTGGACTTCAGCACTTGTGTCCAGGGATCCAGTCAGTGTGTCTGTGGCAGGTAGAGGTGGAAGTCTTTCACTCTCCTGCCATATCCATAGTCTGTTTATGTGTATACCCCATTGCAGCTCGGCCAGTTTAGACTCCTGTTTCTCCACATTCAGGAGGAACAGGTGATCTACCCAGCTCCTAGTTCAGGGATCGGCGGAGGGTGAGTAGGGATCCGAGGTTCCTGAGCATGGGCCCTCCTACCTTCAAGGTCGGCTCATGCAGCTAGGAGTCAGGGTCGGATTAGGGATGCGTTAGGAGGTGACCTACTCCCTTATTCTGTTGTCCTGGCCGAGCAGCGACTAACATCTCATGGCATCGCACGGCTGAGGGTTTTTCCCATCCTCAGCCGTGACACTCTGAGTCCACTAGTTTATTTTGCAGTAGTTGGCGGGCTAGCAGCTCCAACAAGCCGGCGGTCAAACTTTGGGAAAGAGGATTATCCAGCGTCATCAACTTTTTACGTTCGAACATTTGGTCCATGGAAGCCTGCCTTTTGCCAGATGAACGCCACAACGGCATGGTGGAAGGTGGAGATCAAATGGGAGGAGAGAGGAGAAGGAGAAGAGGCAGGACGTGGCGCGCCGGGAGTGTGGCTTTGTGGGTTCTGACAGTGTTGCTCCCACTGGGCTTGGTGATGGGAGGCCAGGTACCTTCTTAAGGCGGTCGTCCCTAGGTGAGCGTTGGGCTTTCCGTGACTTATGCATTGACAGCACAGGCTGCAGATGGCAACACTATTGTCAGCAGCTGACACATTAAAAAAGCCCACACTGTGGAGCCATGTGCCGGCGTCCTGGGAGCGCCAGATGTGACCGTGCATGGTGGTTGACTTGCTCAAGATACATTTGCATTCTGCTTTTTGCCTTCTGTGCACTGCGAGTTCTGCCTGCTTTGCCTCCCTATCTGCTGCTCCATCTCTCCCTCTGAACTCCCCTCCTCCCTCTCTCTTGTGGGCACCCACGTGACATCTATCGACATGTCATCATCGTCACCTTCACCACCACTGACATTAGAGATCTTGGAGTAGGCAGCAACAGCGGGACCATCCTCTTTGGGCTGATATGGGTATTGTAGTCAGACCACTGGGTGGCGGCCGTTGCTACCTCCTCTTCCTCATCTGATGCCAAGAATGGCTGCGCATCGGTAATTCCTGTTACTCGAGTGGAGGGGCTATGGTGGTGTCTTTGGGGGTGCACACAGCAGAGAGTGAGGAGGGTGCTGATAAAGAGGATGAGAAGGGTGCAGAAGCGGAAGGCTGATTGAGCCACTCAACCAACTCTGGTGCGTCCTTTGCACGCACCTTCTCCAACTTGCCTGTCATTTTCAAAATGACCCTTTGACAAAGTCCCTATTGAAGAGCAGTATTTGTGGAATCAGGTATATAGGACCCTTTAATGATTATTTGCTGGAAGCAGGTATATCAAACCCCTTAATAATTTTTTGGGGGGGCAACAGGTATATCAAACCAGTTGCAATTACTTATTCCAATAGCATTTGTCCCTCTGTATAGCTGCAGTATCTCAGCAGAATTGCACACAACTGCTGCACAATAGAAATGCACTATATAGAAAGTACTGTATATTATAGGTATATCACACCCTTGCCTCAATCAGTTTTTCGGAGGGGCAACTGGCATATCACAACAGTTACAATTAGTTGTTCCAATAGCGTTTGTCCCTGTCACGGGGCGCCAAAGGCGCACTCCGTCTCCCATCAGCAGCAGACCTGCTGCTTAGCTTCGGGAGCGAGGATCTGTGTTTGGCCTCGTTCCCAGGACGGCTTTGCTAGCTGGGAGGTTTACCTGCTCCTAGGTCTGCCTTGAGCACTGAGCTGATCACTCGGTGCTCGACTTGTCTGTCTGTCGGTCATGTGACGTTGCTCTGGTACTTCTTTATTCTCCTTGTATTTGACCACGGCTTCTCCTGACCATTCTTTGCTTAACCCTTTGTACTGCGTAGCTCTCTTGGTTCTGACCCGCTCCGTTCACATTCCATATTTTGTCTTGTCTGTCTTCCCTGCACATATTCTAAGTAAGGGACTGTCGTCCAGTTGTCCCCTGTCATCAGGACTCGTGAGGCAAGTAGGCAGGGCCAGGGGTGAGGGTGGAGTGGAGTGGTCACTATCCTTCCCCCTGTGTGTGTGTTGACGTGACCGTTACAGTCCCTCTGTATAGCTGCGGTATCTCAGCAGAACCGCACACAACTGCTGCAAAATACAAATGCACTATATAGAAAGTATATTATAGGTATATCACACCCCTGCCTCAATCAGTTTTTTTGGGGGGCAACTGGTATATCACACCAGTTGCAATTAGTTATTCAGTAGCGTTTGTCTCTCTGTATAGCTACAGTATCGCAGCAGAACCGCACACAACTGCTGCACAATGCAGAAAGTATATTATAAGTATATCGCACCCCTCTGTATGTCACACCTATCGATAGCACACCTATACCATTCTTTAAAATGACTTTCGTGGCCCTATTAGCTAGTGTTTGGTGTCCCTAACAGTCTGTCCCTGCTCCACACAGCAACCTCTCCCTACACTGGCAAAAGACTGAATGTAAAATGGCGGCCAGATCAGGTTTATTTATAGGGTATGTCCATGTGCTGAAACGTCTCAATTGGCTGTCCTGTCCCACCTGATGGATGTGTCATGGGTTAAAGTTCTGCACAATGCAAAAGAATATGGCCCCGGTGGACATCGCCATATCTATTTGCACCTGTTCATATTATGCAGTGCTGGACGGTGGCCGTCGTTGCTTTTGTGCTGTGCTGGTGGAGTGATGGGGCCCAGGGCCTAGGTGGCTTCGCTGCACAGTGAGGTTGCTTTGTGGCTGCTGGGTCCCGCTGCCTGCTGGAGCGGTGCGGGGGCACGATGGTCGCCGCACAGTGCCGCGCCAAAGTTAGAGTAGGTCCCCACTTGATAGAGGCGACCTTGTCGTGGTAAGTGGGCCTATGCTCTTTGATTAAACTGTATGCTAATGCCTCCTAATAGTGCAAAGCAATATATTGGTAACAGTGCTGTATAGCCATGTTGTATCATGCTTAAATTCACGTTTAATTATACATAAGCATATCCGTTAATCCATAATTGTGTAATTGGCGTGAAATTGCAGCCTGATACTTCAGATTTTAAGGTGATCATGTTTTATTATACATAAGTATATCCGCTAATCCCTAACTGTGTAATTGGGGTGAAATTTTAAATCTGAACCATGGTCACTGACAAAGGGAAGAACATTGTGAGGGCTGACCCTGCATGCCACACATCTTCAATCTGGTTGTAAAGCAGTTCCTGAAGTCTTCCACCCAACTGAAAATGTCCAGGAAACTGTGCATACACATCAGCCACTCTTACACTGCAAAACACACCCTGCTTGAGCTGCAAAGGCAGAATAGCGTTCCCCAACATCGCCTGATATGCAATGTTTCCACCAGTTGGAATTCCACCCTTCACATGTTGGACCAACAATATGAGCAGAGGAAGGCCATAAACAATTTCTTGATGATGCAGGCAAGTAAGATCACTTCCCTATGTAACTTCGATGGTAGCCATTGGCAGCTCATGCGTGACACTTGCCGTTTGCTCAGGTTTTTTGAAGAGGCCACTTTATTTGTCAGTTGCCAGGACTAGGGGATGAATGAAGTCATTCCACTCCTTCACGTCCTGGAGCAGATGCTGATAAATCTGGCTGGCCAGGGGACAGGAGACCTGATGCCTACATCTCACGGCCACCTGAGTCCTGTGGGGGCTGAACTGAAGGAGTTGTGGGGGCTGAACTGAAGCAATGTATACAGAAATGGGTGTTTTTTCTGCACAAATTACAGGAGAGGAGAAGGAGGAGGTAAAGGGCAATGGGTTAGACACAGCAGATGACGCTGACACACTGTAGCAGTATGCAGGGGAGATGAAGGTACGGAGTTCCTCCGAGTCCCTTGTGCAAATGGCCAGATGCATGCTGAATTGCTTACATAGTGACATCGTGATATCACCATTCAGCAGAGGGATGACTTCTGACTATCTACCATGTTAGAGAAAATCTGAAATTTTGATATATCCATATACAGCACATCCAGTACAAATTTTTTTTTTTTATTGGGCCACAGTGGCACTGTGAGGCGACGTTTCGACTCAAAGCACAGAGCCTTTCTCAAGCCTTGAGAAAGGCTCTGTGTTTTGAGCTGAAACGTCGCCTCACTGTGCCACTGTGGCCCAATAACTTATTTATTTTTTCTACTGGATGTGCTGTCCGTTTCCATCTACATTTGTGGGTAAGCAGTGACTCCCCTGGACATAGCACCCGCTGTTTATATCGAGAATTGGTGCTGCCATACTTTTCTTTTATATATATATATATATATATAATGGGGAGGTCGGGTAATGGTGAATTAACCCTATATCGCCCTAGATCAGTGATGGCGAACCTATGGCACGGGTGCCAGAGGCGGCACTCAGAGCCCTCTCTGTGGGCACCCGCACCCTGGAAAAAGTCTATGGTGTACTGATACGCCTTAGACTTTTCCGGCCCTTCATCAGCGCAGGGCGCAGTATGAACAGGACAGGCAGCGCACTAAATGTAGGCAGGCTATTATGGCTACATGATAAAGTACATGGAGGATATACTGTACTATATTCGTATTCAGGTTTGCACTTTGCGGTTTTGTGTTGCAGTTTGGGCACTCGGTCTGTAAAAGGTTCGCCATTACTGCCCTAGATATTCTTTAGCCCAGGGTTGCCCCCTGATGGTGGAGGTTCCCTGTCCCCCTACCTAAGACTGATATACCACTATTATAACCTTACAAAAATAGGTAATATTAAAACAGTGGTATCAAAATAATAACACACAAAAATATTGGAGCAATATGAGCTCCTAGATATATAGATAAAGCTAATCAATCCACAAAATAGTATAATGAATCCAACGCGTTTCACCTTTAAATAAAGGTTCATTGGGGGTAATACAGAAGTAAACATAAAGCAAGGTAGGGATCAAGAGATAGATAAATAAACCGATGTCAAATGATAATACTTAGCTCCCGGACACATGGGTGGGACAGGATAGTCCCCACAGATCAAATGAGACAGCCTGAAGATAACGGCTATTGCTGGGGAGCGCACATAAAATACGTCCGGTGGATGCATAGCTCTGCCTTATATTTCTATCTACCATTTTAGACCCTTGCTACCGCTACAAAATGGGGGTCTTTTGTCCACTTGCTGAGAGGGAAGATAAACTCAACTACTATTAAGATATCCTATGTAGTCAGTTGGCCGCTATTTATGTGCGCCATCGCCCATCCTTACAAAGGTCTAACCGGTGGGGGCCCTCTGCGCTCACGTTCCACTGCCATGACTGCTGGAGGGTGGTAGGAGGGGGTTTGCAGGAGCAGCGCCAGCTCCATCATCAGCAACTAAAGTCTGGAGCAGGTGGTGGCATACTTGGACTGCACCCTGCCACCCCACATCCAAGATCCCCTGGACCACTCAGCAGCCAAACTTGATTTGTGGCCGCAACTGGACGAGTTTGCCCTGGTAAAGCTTTCCTGTACGGCCAGTAGTGTGGCATCATAGCAGGTGTTTAGTGCAAAGGGGGGCATAGTTACCCCAAGGAGAACTTTCCTTTCCACCCAAAATGGGGAGAGACTGACCTTTATAAAGCTGAATCAGGAGTGGATCAGCCAGGATTTCCACATGCCAGAATGACTACATCATTCTGGGTGACACACCAAAACTTTGTGAAAAAAGACACGTTTCTTCTGGCCACCTGATTCAGCCACTATTCTAATGGTGCCACCCGCTGTATGCCACATACCTGCTGCCACTGCTGCCATGTTCTCCTACTGCCACCCACCGTTTTGTGCTGTTACTGCCTCACCACTCTGTGAACGAACACTATATTGACTCCTCATGCATTTGCCACCCTTACCACTCCGTAACAGGGACA
Organism: Bufo gargarizans; assembly: GCF_014858855.1. Classification (NCBI taxonomy): domain Eukaryota; kingdom Metazoa; phylum Chordata; class Amphibia; order Anura; family Bufonidae; genus Bufo; species Bufo gargarizans. The sequence continues at coordinate 150,893,372 of NC_058086.1, read as the reverse complement.
CTATGTTGACTCCTCATGCGGTTGCCACCTCACCACTCTGTGACTGGGTCATCTTGTTGACTTCTCATGTATTTGCCACTCTCACCACTCTGTGAATGACCACTGTATTGACTCCCCATGCATTTGCCACCTCACCACTATGTTGACTGTCTATCTATCTATCTATCTATCTATCATATATCTGATCTATCCATTGTATTTCTTTGTGACAACTTGTTGACCACTTACTCTAGCTCACAGGGATCACCGTCTTCTGGATTAAGAAGAGTGTTGTCACATGAAGAATGCATCTCCACATATAGGATTTCTGTTAAAATTAAGTTTATCCAGTTTTATTCTTCATACACTGCAAACAGTTTACACACCACAGTGGAAAATAGTTTAAAATAAACATCTAGGTTGTCTAACTAAACATTATTAGTGTGCCTCACTGTCACACCCATCATGGTAACTTCCACGGGCATGGCAATGTCTGTCCTCATGCGGTTGCCACCCTCCCCACTCTGTGATGGGGCCTTGCTGACATCACCATTTATTTTACCCTTCTTCCAGATCGTCATTCCACAATCTTGAGCAGTGTGTGATGACGTCATCATGTCCGCTGGCGTGGTGATGTCATACGTCACCGTGCGGGATCTTCAAGCAAGATGGCCACAGTGGCATCTTTGCTCTCAAATGGATGAGGTTCCGTAAGTATAATTATTTTTACTGCCATTTCAGGGAAAATCGATTTGTTACCATGCAGCAGCTGGAAATTCGGCTTGACTGCTAATCAAATATTTCCTGAAATTCGGATCGAAGTCCACTGTGAACGTCGATTCGCTCAACACTAGTGGTAAGTGTTGTATATGGGCCTAATCTAGAATAACAGCAGCACAATAATATAGAATGGAAACAGATGATACAAACAACATGCTTTGAAAAAGTATTTCACCTGCTCCATAATTATAAAGTAAAAAGAAAATGAAGATTACAACTTGCTCAGAATAGGTTGTTGCTATGAACACTTCTGGTGAAAAATTCCCAAAGCATTTCTTTACATAGACTCTACAGTGTCAAGTCCTGTATTTAAGAGGCTCTGCTATCAGCACAAAGGTTGTCCCACCAGTATGCTGTAGGTGTGACAGTGGAGCACACGTAAGCCTTACTACTGGTCTTCTCACCTCATGGTCAGGAGACAGTGGTAAGTGAATCGTCAGATGAAGAATGTGTCTACGTCTCATTAGCTTATTATCCAAAATTAACATTTGCACGATGATGATGATGATGTGTGCCACTCGGACTCTATGTTCTCCTATGTAAGTGTTTACTAAACTTTTAACATTTTGTACAGATGCACACACACATAAGTTACATGTATATACTGTATTCATTTTTAAAGGGAACCTGTCACCTGGATTTTGTGTATAGAGCTGAGGACATGGGTTGCTAGATGGCCGCTAGCACATCCGCAATACCCAGTCCCCATAGCTCTGTGTGCTTTTATTGTGTATAAAAACCGATTTGATACATATGCAAATTAACCTGAGATGAGTCAGAGCTTGAAAATATGACTCTTCTGTGCTCACACAAGTAAGATATGACTCTTTTATGTTAATTTGCATATGTATCAAATCGGTTTTTATACACAATAAAAGCACACAGAGCTATGGGGACTGGATATTGCGGATGTGTTAGTGGCCATCTAGCAACCCATGTCCTCAGCTCTATACCCAAAATCCTGGTGACAGGTTCCCTTTAAGTGTTTCACTTACCAGAATTTCTTTGTAATTATTATTACTGTATCTTTACATAATCATGCTGCTATTTTATAGAAATTATGTATCATGTGATTTGAACACAGACAGATACTATTTGCCACTTTTTTGGGGTATGTGGATTAAATCTTTTACTATATAGGGTAATTGAAAGTAGCATCTGCAAAAAAATAAAAAATAAATGAAATATTTTTCTGTTTATCTAATCTATCTATTCTATAATCTATCTATCATCTATCAGTTATCTATCTATCTATCTATCTATCTATCTATCTATCTATTATCTATCTATCTATCTATCTATCTATCTATCTATCTATCTATCATCTATTCTATCATCTATCTATCTATCTATCTATCTATCTATCTATCATCTATCAGTTATCTATCTATCTATCTATCTATCTATCTGTCTGTCTGTCTGTCTGTCTATCTATCTATCTATCTATCTATCTATCTATCTATCTATCATCTATCTGATCAATCCATCATATTTCTATGTGACAACTTGGTGACCACTTACTGTAGCTCACAGGGATCACCATTAGAGATGAGCGAATTTCATATTTTGAAATTCGTTCACGCTTCGTTTACTGGTAAAAGGTGAATTTCGTTATGGATTCCGTTACCACGAACCATAACGCAATTCTATGAAGGAATGCATAACGGAATGCCTTTAGAGACATTCCGTTATTCATTCTGTCATAATAGAAGTCTAAGGGCTGCAAAACGGATCCGTTCCGTTTCCGTTATGCAGGGGAGAGGTGTTCGCCATTCAGGGGGTTGCGAAGCAGCCACTGACGCTGCCGGCTCTGCATCGTATCCTGCACGGCCCCTCTCTCGGTCACATGGCCCCAGCCTCCTCCACATGCTGCCCAGAAGCGCGTGCTTGGCGTGCGTTCCACTTACGTTACACAGCAGCAAGCATGGGAGGCTCAGACGCCATGAGAGTAATACCGGCAGGTCTTGAAAGGAGGGGGGCGTGTGGCTCAGTGCCGCCTCAGATACTTTGGTGAGATGCTATGGGACACTTCCCTTCTTGTTGCTAATGTCTGCTCCTAGGTTTAAAGACCAAAAACTATAGATAACCACTGTTATCCTCTGACATAGACAATACAATGGGAAAGTTTTACAGTGTCCATAGCGCTGTTCTTTAATGCATCAGGAGCACACATTGGCTTTTGTTCAATGCGCACTTCTTTTACCTTCATACTTTCTCTTCCCACTGTTCCTAATAAGGGAGGATTAATAATTAGGGTGTTTTTGATTCCTATTCTATCCCTAATTCATACTTTTTGTGTTTACATATTTTTTCACGAAACATGGCATGTCGGGACTAGAGTAAGGATCAAAATTAGGGATACGGCTGCGCTAAGTACTTTCAGACTAGCGTTTTTCTTTTCTGGTATTGCGTTCCATCACAGGGGCTCAATTCCGGAAAAAAACTAACCAGTTTTATCCTAATGCATTCTGAATGGAGAGCAATCCTTTCAGTATGCATGAGGATGCATCAGTTCAGTCCCTCTTTCATTTTTTAGCCGGAGAAAATACCGCAGCATGCTGCATTTTTCTCTCCGTCCAAAAATCCTGAACACTTGCTGGAATGCCGGATCCAGCATTAATTTCCATTGAAATGTATTAATGCATTAAAATTGCTGCATTGACGGATACCTTCTTCTGGTCCGTGCATGCTCAGACCTTTAAATCTGTGAAAAAAATAAATCCGGTATTTCAATACATCTGACAAATGCCATCCGGACCTGCCTGCCGGAATCCTCTGACGCAAGTGTGGAAGTACCCTTAGGGACAGGTTCCTGATGGGGTCACCCCTATCGGGGCGGGTGCTCTGTATTTGCTAGGTAGGGACTTATAGCCCCTCTCCTATTGATACATAGGGTCTGTTATAGGGCTAGATAGTCATATGTCCTTATGTAACCTGCAATACTATAGGAGCAGCTCCAAAAAAGTAGTATAACTAACAAAAGGATCAGGAATTTACAGAGACGTGCCACCTGCACATACAAATAAAGAAATCACTCATACACGTCTGAGGTGGTAAGAACCATTATTTATTTCTATATAAATTTTTTTGATAATTCTTTTTCACCAATTTTTGTTTGGGCCTCATTTATTTTATTGAACAACAGTGAAAGTTATGTTTTAATTGATTCCATATCCTATTGTGAATAAATAAATTCCATGGTTTGGAGGAAATATTGCTGCTTCACCATGTATTATATTTTGGTGCATGAGCTTCTGTAAATACATTATAAAAAAGAATAGACAGAAGCTGATATTGCTGGTGCCAGGGCTGTTAGTACATCCAGTAATTGTCTAACCGTAGATATGGTCCAAGCTAAGTTAACCCTTAGGATACCGGAATTATTTTTCATTTTTTTTTTTCTTCCCCGTCTTCCTTCACATAGCTGTATGAGGGCTTATTTTTTGAGGGACAAGTTGTACTTTCTAATTTCACCATTAATTATGGCATAAAATGTAGTGGTAAGCGGTAAACAAAATTCCAAATGAGGTGAAATTGGAAAATAAACACAATTCCTCCACCATTTTACGGGTTTTGTTCACACAGCGTTCCGTTTGTGGAAAAACCAAGCCATGGGTCAGTACGTTTACAACGATACCCCATATGTATAGTTTTTTTTATGTCTAAATAGTGTAAAAATAAATGTAAACTTGGAAAAAAATAAATTTGTCTATAAAAATCTACCATTTACTCCATAATCTACAATGGATATGTGATTTATTTAACTAAATGTAACCTGCTTTCTCAATGGATCTATGCAAATTCATTATCTTTATCCATTCATTAAGCGTAGGCACTTCAGTTCTCATTCATTTTCTAGCATCTAATAGGCGAGCCAAAAAGAGGGATTTTAATAACATAAGTTCATTATCTTTTGTTAAATTCTGAAGAATTTCTCCCAAAATAGAAATTAAAATCGACAAAGATAATTTAAAACAAAAAATATCACTAATCAATTAAATAAGGTTTTGCCAAAAGGGTTATATTTTGGGACAACGCCACCACATATGGATAATATCCGCTTTTGGGTTTTCACATCTTGGGCATAGATTTGGGGTACCAAGTGAAGATTTTTGAAGCCAGATAAGGGTTACGTATAGTCGATGTAAAATCATAAATTTAGTAAATCTATATGATGGATTCCGCAAATAATTACTCGCTCTCCAAAAACTCGCCCATTGTTCTTCTGCTAAGAGGCCTATATCCCTTTCCCATGCGCTCTTACTATTACATCTCTCTCCATTACTTACAACTACTCTAAGTTTTTTTATATAAAGTGGAAACCAATTTATACTTACCCTTACACCCTAAAATAAAATTCATAAATTTCGTGAGAACATAACAACATAGATTTCTTGTGTTTAAAAAGGACCTTTCATCAGTTTTAACATAGACTAATTATGGTATTACCTTGTAGGGCGGCCCCCACTGATGCCATGGATGTTTTTTTATTCCCTAATAACTCTTCCCTAGTTTTCAAATCCCCATCTTTAATATATTGTGAAATGTACCAAAAACCTTTTGATATCCAGTATTTAGATTCCCCCACAAAAGTAGTGTCCCCCAGTGTTCTGTTATACCAAAAGAGAGTCATTCGTGTAATTCTCTCCATACGATAAATAACACCACCCAAGTCACCATTAATAATTTTACCATGGGGGTCTTATAAGCTCCCTTATTATATAATTGTTCTGATTCGAGTAATGAGAACATGTTTGGCAAGGAACCTTCACTATTATGTACTAAATGTTGGTAAAAAGTCAACTTGTTCCCAATTCATTATCAGTGCAATATTAGCCGCTACATAATACAGTCTCATGTCCGGGACTTCCAGACCTCCTTGATCATATGCCCTAGTAAACCAACTTAATCTTAATAATAATTCATTAAATAAATTCTCCACTTCCATGAAAATGGATTTTCCTAGGAAAATAGGGGAGTTTCTAATAACATATAGTAATTGAGGTAACAAAACCATTTTAATAAGACCAATCCTATCTGCTTTATTTATGGGAAGTTTATTCCAGATCCTAATCCTCTCTCTTATCTTCCAAAAGAGTGGCATAAGATTTAAATCTATAAATTTAAACGGATCCTTTGCTATTTCTAGTCCCAAGTATTTAAAGCGTTCATGAGAGCCCAATATCCTTAAGTTCTTATCTACAACCTCAACCCCATCACTTAGTGGAAGTAGAATTGATTTACTCCAATTAATTAGAATGCTCGATAACCTACCAAAATCATTCATCATTTTCATAACATAATTTAAATCCTTATTAGTATTACGGAGAAAAAAAATAAAATCATCTGCGTAAAGTGATATTTTGTCCTCTCGCCCCCTGACCCCAAACCCTTGAAAACATTTATCCTGTCTAATCTTAATTGCAAAAGATTCAATAGCCAGGGAGAGAGGACAACCCTGTCTCACACCCCTTTCTATCTCAAGATTTTCAGACAACTGGCCGTTAGCGAATATACCGTATAAAGTTTGCTGTCGGGGCACTATAGATAATCTTTAACCACTTTATAAAGTCAGGGCCAATACCAAATTGACCCAGGATTTTCAAAATAAATTCTCATTCGACACTGTCAAAAGCTTTTGTCGCATCTAGTGGTAGAATGGAACAAGAACCAGTGTCAATCCCCAGCCATTGGATATTGGCGAAGATCCTATGTAGGTTTAGAGATGCAGATCTTCCAGGAATAAATCTATTTTGATCTGGGTTTATCAAACTAGTAATAACCCCATTCAGTCTCTTCGCCAAAATCCTAGCCAGAATCTTTATATATATATTTTTTTGAACAATCATGTATTTTTAAACTGCACTTATTATTGAGAATTTATCATTTTTTATCTTGGCCTGCCATCTGGTGGCCAAAATAAAAATTGCACTTTGATCATATTTTTTCTTTTCATTTTTTTGTGATGATTTTGAAGCTCATATATGAGCCTACAAAATAATTTTTTTTTATTTTGAACAATCATTTATTTTTAAACTGCACTTATTACTGAGAATTGCAAATTTTTTATGTTGGCCTGCCATCTGGTGGCCAAAATAAAAATTGCACTTTGAATGTTCCAAGCCTCTTCAGTGAGGCTGATCTCATTCATATCAATTACCCGCATCCCCATTGGCCGCAGGGACGCCTGTAACGTTTTTGTGCATTTAGATGCCGTGACCTCACTTGATCATGGCATCTAAAGCCTTTAATTACCGCGATCGGCCTTATTGCCGGTCACAGTAATTAGCCGCAGGTCTCTGCTGTTTGAAACAGCAGAGACCTTCTGACCATGAAGACCATCACTGGTAGCTGGTGGCGAAGGGGTTAAATAAGGTAAATGCGAAAAAAGCTTGGGGTCCAGATGGATTACACCCAAAAGTTCTTAAAGATTCTGTAGGAAATGGTACAGTGCAAAGTGACAGGTGTGAGGCAAATATGGTGCCCATATTCAAGGAGGTCTCTAGGTCCCCAACAGGTCATTATAGAACAGTAAGCTTAACTTCTGTTGTGGACAAAATGTTTGAAGGACTCTTAACCCCTTTGTGTATTTCCACATATACTGTATGTACGTGGGGGAATGTGGTCTTTTGCAGCATCCTCACGTACATGTAGGTGTTCTGATCGAGCTGGCACAGTAGCTGCACCCACTTAATCAGCAGCAGCGACCCAGCTGTATCTGCAGACATCGCTGAAAGTGGAGATTGCAGCGGATTAACCCCTCAGATGCTGCAGACAATGGGATTTGCAGAGGGAGGGGGCACTCTGCGATGATGGGGGACAATGGCTGTTATGGCATTTATTGTGCTGTACTGAAACAGGGATCAAACCCTGAAATGTTGAAGTTCCATAGTGAGACAAAAATAAAAAGTAAAAAACAGTAAAAATTGTGTTTTTAAAAAAATAAAAATATTTTTCACTGGTTATTCACCCAAATAATGATTGAATTGCACAGCTTATTCACCCCAATTTGAGAATAAAGGTGTAACAGAATTGCTTATGTATAAAACAATGTGGACACCGCAATAGCATTAGTATTAGGCAACTTTTTAACCCCAATTACAGAATCAGGGCCTAATGGAATTAATTATCTATAACAAAAGGTGGAAATCAAAATAATTAAAAAAAATAGAGCACTTTTTTGACCAAATTACAGAATCAAGGCCTAATGGAATTACTTATCTATAAAACATGGTGTAAAACAAAATAACTGAAAAAATACAGCGTTTTTTCAACCCAATTACAGATTCAAGGCATTATAGAATTTTCTTTCTATAACACAATGTGGATACTCCTATAGCATTAGTATTAGTATTATAATGCTTTTTAACCCCAGTTAGAGAATCAAGGTGTTATAGAATTACACTCTTGAAATAGGTTTCTTCAAGTACTTTAATAAACAAGGCTCTACGCGTTTCGGGGTTATGCAAAACCCCTTCCTCAGGAGCAAGGTATTCACTAATACTAATTGTATTAGTGAATACCTTGCTCCTAAGGAAGGGGTTTTGCATAACCCTGAAATGCGTAGAGCCTTGTTTATAAAAGTACTTGAAGAAACCTATTTCAAGAGTGGAGACACTAATTTTCAAATTGAAGACCACGAGAAGCAGACTCGGCCAGGGGGGTACTGTCTCAGGTAACTTACACTATACCTGTTTGGCAGCCCCCCAGTGAAGTGAGTAACAGCTGCCCTTATTGATTTACTGTTCAAGTGAATTTCAGCGACCCTGGCCAGGGGGGTTTACTGTCCTAGGTATTTGTGACAACTGACCTATGTGACAGCCCCCCCAGTGAAGTGAATAGTCCAGTTCACTTCAAGTTATAAACACTAATATTTACTTATTTGTGTTTCTCTTGCTTGGGGGGTCACTGTCGCAGGTGCATTTATACCTGTTTGACAGCCCCCCACCAAAGTAAGTTATCATTTACTATTATCTACGGCTATTGCTGATCATTCGTCTCATAGGGATATTGCTATATCCCATTGCGCTTCTGTACGTAGTTTCATGTTTGTGGGGATTAGGCGCTATCTATGTGTACCTAGAAGTTCTGAAGGCCATCAACATTATAGACCAAATCCTACACATAAATACAACTTTTCGCTACCTAAGTGTTTAACCTGGTGTTAACACTACTATTTCTTTGTGCAGCCTCCCCTATCACTGTTGTCCTTATCACTCAAAAATAATATTTTTTTTATTTTTTTCCTCTCCCTCTTCGAAATAATATTTCACATTTCAATATCTCTTAGTCCCATCACTGTTGGCGCCTTGCGAGTGGGATTTTCCTTGTTTTAAGGTCTTCCTAACCTCCTTTCTTTTTTCTGTACCTTTCTTACAGTTCCGTGCCAGGAATGTACTTCCGGTCACATGACCATATGGCTCAGATGTGCGCTCCCCAGGTGGAACGCATAATGTTCGCGGCACAGCCTGGACAGCTATTAGGTACTCCGCATCTGAAGTCTGCTTCCAGTCATGTGCCCATGGGAGCCGGATTTGTGTTCCAATGGAGGAACGCATCCTCTCCGTAATGCAGCATTAGTTTTCATTGAGGAAAGCTTTAAAACAGCGCAAATATTAATGTACAAAAATGTGCTTTTTTTTCACCGGGAATAATGCTATATCAACAGGGGCATAAGGGGGAAGGGAAAAAAAACTTTCAATAAAAATTTTCAATAAAAACAATAATAAATATGGAAAATAAATAAGACAAATGCATAAAAGGCACAATAAGAGAGGAATATGAGATAGACATTCTAACAGGGGCGTACATAGAAGTCATTGGGCCCCATAGCAAGAATCTGAATTGGGCCCCCCTAACTCCACCCACTACCCACCCCTGGCCCATCCCACCACTTGTCTTGGCTCCTCGCCTGCCCCCACCCTATTATGTCCCTCAAACTGCCCGGGCACCGGATACAGGTAATTCAAGGTGACTGAGTGGGGATGGGCTGCTGGGCACATACTGTACTCTATATGAGCAATTCATCAGCAAGCAGAGTTCATGGGAAGGGGGTCCTCTATGAGCTTTATATACACAACAGTGTCCCCCCTACCACGTAGGAACTTTGCTTGCTGCTGCCCTCTGTCTCCCCCCCCATCAAGAATCCCCCCATGAACTTTTTTTTAACTTACTGCTCGGACTGCGGGCGGCTGTTGATGGGCTGGCAGCAGTGATGCTTGGGCTGTATTCAGTGATCATTCCCTTTTCGGTGGGTGGCTGATGAGGCAGGCGGGCAGCGTATGAGCGCGGTATACAACTGCCGTGCCCACACAGTTCTTGGCTGCTGAGCCTGCTGCGCTGCTCCTGCTGCGAGCAATACACTGGTCAAGCCTATATATATTCATACAGTTGGCGTGAGTACCGGTATACAGTCTCAGATATACTGTTACATTACATATATATTTGGGGTCTGGACTAGTCGGCCGGGCCAGGCACTGCTGCAGGGAGTGCAGCCGGCAGTGACACGGCAGGACGAACGAACGGTACATCACTTGTTCTTCTGAGTCTGAATGACTTACTTCAGGCCAGCCAGCCAGGGACACAGCCGGTGCACTGCTCACTCACTGCTTCAGAATCTTCCTCTTCGTCTCTCTCTCCTCAGCTCAGGGCGGTGACGTCCGACGGCGAAGTTCGAGCCGATTCTGCCGCCCGCCCCCTTGCGCCACTGGCCAATCAGCAGCTGCCTCAACAGAGTTGCCTTGTACTGATTGGCCAGCGGCTCGAGCGCCACATGCAGGCTGGTTTGATCCTGATTCCGGCAGACGGTCAGGAGGAGGTCAGGTCAGGCGGGTCAGGGTCAGGTCAAACGGGGGGGGGGGGGGGGGGGGCTTGGCGGCGATTGCGGAAGATGAGTTTGGGCTGGAGAAAAGCAGCCGCATAGCCGGCTGCAGGTCATGAGTGGGCGGGGCCAAATAGTGTGGGCGGGGCCTTCTCTGCGCTACGGGCCCCCCAGTGCCGTGGGCCCCCCAGTGCCGCGGGCCCCATAGCAGTGGTGTGGTCTGCCTCTATGGGCGGTACGCCACTGCATTCTAATCTGTTTGACCGTCCCATTCCATCCCAGTTAAAACCACGATCCATATTTTATCTGATTGAACATCAAGGTCCACATCTAGAAACATTTTATAATATGGTCCTTACTGATTTAAAAACCTTGGTTAGTTCAGGCCTGAAAGGAGGCAGACCGCAACAAAATCTCACTAGAGCGCAGGAGAGAACTATCTCCTCCCTGAAATCCAACATAGAACTAGTTATTAAAAACTCTGACAAGGGTGGGGGGATAGTCATCCTCGATTCCGGTGCCTATAATACTGAAGCCATGAGAATCCTGTCCGATGAGAGTTATTATATGAAACTTTCAGGTGATCCAACAGTTGGTTTTAAAAAAACTTTAGTCACCCTTATAGATAGGGGCCATGCAGAAGAAATCCTCACGATAAAGGAGACCCAGTTTCTAAAAATTGCTTTTCTATCTATTCCGTACTTCTACTTTTGGTAAAAAAATCATAAAACCCTTATCAACCCCCCTGGCCGTCCAATTATATCAGGGATCGACTCATTAACATTTAATTTATCTGCCTACATAGACCATACCCTACAGAGGTACGTGAAACATTTACCATCATACCTGAGAGACTCCAGTCACCTGATCACACTTTTACAGGATATTAAGTGGGAACCAGGGTTACTATGGGTCACATTAGATGTCTCGGCCTTGTATAGCAACATCCAACATCATTTAGGCCTTAGAGCAGTAAAAGGCTTCCTAGGCGAGGATAGCTATCTACTCTCCAGCCAGAAAACCTTTACCTTGGACTCTATTGAATACATATTAACGCATAATTACTTCTGATATCAAGGGGAGTTCTACCTCCAAACATGCGGAACAGGAATAGGAACTAAACTCGCCCCGTCATATGCTAATCTGTTCATGGGAGCTTTTAAAAGCCAAGAGGGCCTCCTTGAACATAATAACATCATCTTTCACAAACATTTTACTGATGATATTATTTTCACATGGAAAGGGGGCCGCCCTCCCTCTCCACATGTATACATCAACTAAACCAGAATTACTGGAATGTAACATTTACAGCCCACTCTGATCCGAACTCTATAGTCTTTCTAGACCTTCACCTCCAAATTAATAAGGGTCGGATCACGACCAGTATGCACTTCAAGGAAGTGGATGCAGACAGCTACTTTGATTTTAGTAGTTGTCATTTCCACAAATAGAAGAACATCCCCCATCCCCTACTGACAGATGAGAAGGGTCTGTAGGAATTGCTCGGATATTAAGATTCTGACTGCTCAATTAGATACACTACAAAAGAAATTCAGAGATAAGGGTTATCCCAAAAATCTTATATGTGATTCAAGATCCCGAATCTTGAAAGAGTCAGGTAGACTGCCTGAGACCTCGCACCACTACTCTTAAAACCAAACCACAAAATATACAGTTCAATTTCTTTACTAGGTATAATTCGTTCCACAATTCCATAAAAATGATACTCCAAAAACATTGGTCTATCCTCCACCAAGATGCAATATGCTTATAATGTATCTATATTCCATTTGTATCCATAGTCCCACTGCGATATGGGGGATGTTATGATGGCCCACTCCCCTCCTCCTCTAATGTAAAAAAAAACTAATTTTAATTCTATCTGTAAATAATAAATCAAGGCAACTGGACTTACTGTAGATGTCTTGAAAACGTTTCACTCGTTCTTCCAACAAGCTTTCTCAATTCTGAGTGACTGTACAAGAATTCTCTGGGAATAAATATGCAACTGAATCAACATCTGGTAATTATACCCAGCATGGGGTCAGAGGTCATTATACCCAGCATGGGGTCAAAGGTGTTGATTCCATTATGCTAATTGGAGTCAGCAGGTGATAATGACCTCCCAGAAAAAGGTGTCAAGACAGCATTGTATGTGGCAGACAATAGATGTCTAACCCCCCCCCCCCCCCGCCTCTACTCAAGCTTGGCTTCTCCATTTTTACGTAGATGGCCTCCTTCACACCTCGTTTGTACCAATCGGCCTCCTTATCCAAAACACGTACTTGACTGTCTTCAAAGGTGTGACCTGTTTCTTTTAGATGTAAGTACACGGCTGAATCTTGACCAGAGGTTTTGGCTCTTCTATGCTGAGGAATCAATACCTTTGACCCCATCCTGGGTATAATTACCAGATGGTGATTCAGTTACATATTTATTCCCAGAGAATTCTTGTACAGTCACTCAGAATTTAGAAAGCTCGTTGGAAGAACGAGTGAAACGTTTTCAAGAAATCTACAGTAAGTCCAGTTGCCTTGATTTATTCTTTACAGATATACCATGGCCTGGATAAATTAAAACCTTCACAGACATAATTTTAATTCTATCTAAGAATTTAATATAATTCTCTTATTCAATGTAATTTGTTATGTTTGTGTTTCATGACAAGACAGGGAGCTCCGAGACCTGTTTATAATAATATGCCTTTTATGCATTTTTCTTATTTATTTTCCATATTTATTATTGTTTTTATTAAAAGTTTTTATTGAAAGTTTTTTTTCCCCTCCCCCTTATGCCCTCGTTGATATATAGCGCTATTCTCGGTGAAAAAAAGCTATTTTTTGTACATTAATATTTGCGGCGGTTTTAAAGCTTTTCTCAATGAAAACTAATGCTGCAATACAGAGAGGATGTGTTCCATCAGTGGAATGCATACCCGGCTCCCATGGGCACATGACCGGAAGCAGACTTCAGATGCGGAGTACCTAATGGCTGTCCAGGCTGTGCCACGAACATTATGCATTCCACCTGGGGAGTGCACATCCGGTCCGTATGTTTATGTGACCGGAAGTACATTCCCGGCACGGAACTGTAAGCCATAAACTAATTTGCCCATACACATATACTTGTGACGATTTTTTTGTCTACATTAATGTCCATCTATGTATTTGTTTTAACCCATCATTAGTTTTTATAATAATTATAGCAAAAACTGATCCAAACCGGAAGTTGTGCGTTCCACGGGTGTAACGCACTTCCGGTTCTGGGTCAAATGATTGGGAGGAAGCATTCCAACACGTGGAACGCCCTCCCTGTGTACATTTATCTATAAAATGAGGCCATTGTGTGTTTGATTGTATATGCTCCTGAGGAAGGGGTTCTTTTATACTCCGAAACGCATCGAGCTCTTCCAATAAAGGATACCTTGCATAATATTTGGAGTCCTCCGGGTCATCTATTCACAGGATCACAAGGGGATCCAACATTCCTGGCGTTAAGTGTCTTGAGCTTTATCTTGCGCCACCCCCCCTGGTGAAGTGAGTAAAAACATATGCGTATGTATGCTCCTTATCAAAATGCAATATTGCACCTGCTATATTTTTATATACTTTATTTGTATATATTTTTAAGAAAATCTGCGATAGTGGCACCTTTAGTATAGCCCTATACAAAAACACTAATAATCAGAATTGGTGTCGCGTGGATTAAAGGGAATCTGTCACTAGCAATTTACCAATTTTATTTTTTTTTCATGAATCCATGTTTAACAGAGTACCTGTTTTCCAGCTGTGTTGTTCTTTTGATTGTGAGTCTTGTCATTTCTTAAAAAAATCGATTCTTATGATATGTAAAAGACGCTGTAAGGAGCCCACGGGGGGCGTTATTCTTTCTCCACGGTGCCCAGGAACGCCCCTCTGAAGTGCCGTGCCCGCCTAAGTTTTAAAACTAATAATGCCTCCAAGTTCATCTAAATCGCCTCCCAGAGGCGCGGCTAAGTGCTCAACAACCCCCCCCCCCAGCGCCACGCTATGCAGCAAACACCCCGATCCTCCTCTCGCCGGCATCCGAAATCCCGCGCAGGCGCAGTGCCGGCGATTGCCTGCGCTATGATAAGATGACTGACGGCACTGCGCCTGCGCGGGATTTGGGATGCCGGCGAGAGGAGGATCGGGGTGTTTGCAGCAGAGCGCGGCCCTGAGGAGGGGGGGTTTTGAGCACTTAGCCGCGCCTCTGGGAGGCGATTTAGATGAACTTGGAGGCGTTATTAGTTTTCAAACTTAGGCGGGCACGCCACTTCAGAGGGGCGTTCCTGGGCACCGTGGAGAAAGAATAACGCCCCTCTGGGCTCCTTACAGCGTCATTTACATATCATAAGAATCGATTTTTTTAAGAAATGACAAGACTCACAATCAAAAGAACAACACAGATGGAAAACAGGTACTCTGTTAAACATGGATTCATGAAAAAAAAAATTGGGGTAAATTGCTAGTGACAGATTCCCCAGGAAGATAAGTTGTGAATTCACCGTAGAACTTTTCCATACCACTGTTCACCACTTGGCGCTCCACTGATCCTTTTTTTTCCTTTTTCCTTGTCCTTATCATTTGCCATGGCCTGTCAGCCAGAGTCCTTTAGTGTGAGCAGCCGCATCCCTCTGTCCTTCCTCTCGGTCTTAGCCTTGGTATCCCCTGGCACCTCTCTTTTCTATTTCTATCTTCTTCTCTTTACCCACCCCTTCACACTCCCCCCCATCCCTCTATCTACCCATTTCCTACATCTCTCTACCCTCCATGTCCATTCCTTTCCACCCACACTATCTTCCCTAACCTATTAACCCACTCCATTCTCTCATTTACGCTCCCCTTTTTTCTATATTTTTTGCTCTGAAGAGGGAAGGGTTCATGGGAAAAGGTCAGAAATTGATGGAAACACCACTGAAATGGTTCGGGAACAGCATGGGGAAGATGTCTGGATGCATCTTGGACTTTCAGGTCGCTGCTGGGAACGATGTTGTCTGAGAAGTTCGCCACTTTTACAGACTGACAATAATACGCACCAAACCGAAGATAAAATCGATTTTAGAGGAAAAATTGTTTGGAAACATTCTTTCCTGTATATTTACTTGTATATAAAGTGCAAGTGGTGCCAAAAAGAAGAGGCACTCCGATACAACCTGTATATCACATAAAGGAGGTCCTCATTCACATTGTGGTACAATCGTTCAGGTAGTGGGACTCCTACACTCATAAAGCCTATGCACTAAGTGAAAGGACTGCCAACAATTACAAGGAACCGGCACTCCAATACATCCTTTATTACACATAAAGGAGGGCATCATACACACCCTTGAAAAATTATGATTGATGGCCTGCTGGTGACCCTCAAATACTTTAGGGGCAAGGGCCTGCTGGTGACCCTCTAAAACATTAGGGGCGAGGGCCTGCTGCTGATCTGACCATGTAAAAAATTAGGGGTGAGGGTCTGCTGCTGAGCTGACCATCAAATAATTAGAGGTGAGGGCCTGCTGTTGAGCTGACCATCAAAAAAATTAGGAGTGAGGGTCTACTGCTGATCTGACCATCTAAAACATTAGGGGTAAGTGTCTGATACTGATCTGTCCAACTTAAAGGGGTATTATCATCTTAATGATCACTGTTAAATCTGTTAATGATTTAACAGTGATCATTTTTCTAAATATATTTAATTAACAAATCCCCACCCCTTAGAAAAAAATAAACCTATACTTACCTGACTGTTGTCTTCCGTCTCCCCTGGTTACGGCCACCGCTCTTCTCAGGAATCGCGGTGGCCGCGCATGCGCAGACGTATTCTTTTCTTCTCCCGGCCGGCCGCGCGCTGTACTGAATGCGCACGCCGAGTCCGCGCATGCGCCCTGGTGACTTCTTCCTGGCAAGTATAGCGCGCGGCCCGGCCGGGAGAAGACATCAATGAAGATGGAGCCCGCCCCCTGCCGAAACCAGGAAGTGGACGGCGCGTCGGGAGCAGGTAAGTATAAACCTGCGTCTTGAGAAAACCCTTTTAAATATTAGGAGTGAGGGTCTGATGCTGATCCTACCATCTGAAACTTTAGGGGTGAGAGTCTGCTGCTGAGCTGACCCTCTAAAACATTAGTAGTGAGGGCAGCCTAATAAGCATGTCGATATGATGGAGAAGGAGGATACATATACCCTTTTTTGTGGTGAAAGGGGTGCATGGGAATACAGTTTATTCAATACAACATAAAAGCCACATTTAAAGTGCCTTTATGTTCAGCTGCTTTCCTCTGGTGGAGTAGAGAAGTCAGGGGCAATCCAGGCCTTGTTCATTTTTATAAGAGTCAACCTGTCAGCATTTTCAGTTGACAATCGGATGCGCTTATCAGTTATTTTGCCCCCAGCAGCACTAATTACCCGCTCTGACAAAACGCTGGCGGCAGGGCAGGTGTCTTAATGAAAGTTTTAGAGAGCATATAAACTCACTGAGCATAGGTAAAGGATGTCCACGCTTTATTGATTGACAATGTAAACCACGAGCATGGAGGTAATAGCAATGGTCTGAGATTTGCTGGCATAGAGATTATATCCAACCCCCCAATAGGGGGAGACAGACACCGTCAATTTAGAAGAGAAAGCAAATGGATTTTGCGCTCATACGCAATGGGCCCCTTAGGTTTAAATGAAAAAAAATCAATTTGGGAGTGTTCTTATAATATCCAATGTGTCCTAATGTAAGGATTACATTTTTAAAATGTGTGTTTTGTAACACTTCATGTAATGCCGACCCCAGAGTGGCGTCACATGCAAGCGCCGTTTTACGATGCCGCTGGTGAGGTCACGCACATCACGCAGATGACGTATGGGAGCCGACATTTAAATATTGGTGCAGTGGCGCCGAGGCACGAAACGGCCATTGCCGCATATCCGCACACTGCGCTGTATGTTTGTCCGCCCGGAGCCATTTATGTAACCAGCTTTTATGTATCCAGCCATGATGTACCCAGCTTCATGTACTCAGCCCTGGAGGAAATAAAGGAAGTTTGCACCGAATGGCGAGTGCAGCCTGTATATGTTTTTTTGTTTATATTGGCTATTAGTTATTATGCCCCCAGCAGCACTAAATACCCACTCTGACAAAACGCTGGCAGCAGGGCAGGCCAGCACCTCCAAAGCGTAGAGCGCCAGTTCGTGCCACGTGTCCAGCTTGGACACCCAGTAGTTGTAAGGCACAGAGGTATCATTGAGGATGCTGACACGGTCTGCTATGTATTCCTTCACCATCTTCCAAAACTTTTCTCTCCTTGTGACACTAGGCCGCGCATCAGGGTGAGGGTGCTGGCGGGGTGTCATGAAACTGTCCCAAGCCTTGGAGAGTGTTGCCTTGCCTCTGTTGGAACTGCTGTGTGTTCCCCTTGTCTCCCCTTCTCGGTTGCCCAAGGAACTACATAATCTGCTGCCAGCATTGTCAGCTGGAAATTTTTGGAGCAATTTGTTCACAAGGACCTTCTGGTATTGCACCATTTTGCTCGTCCTCTCCACCACAGGAATGAGAGATGAGAAGTTCTCTTTGTAGCGAGGGTCCAAAAGGGTGAACAACCAGTAATCTGTGTTGGCCAAAATGCGTATAACGTGAGGGTAACGGGAAAGGCAGCCTAACATGAAGTCAGCCATGTGTGCCAGAGTCCCAACAGACAAGACTTCGCTGTCCTCATCAGGAGGATGAACTCTAAATCTGCTCCACCTCTTCCTCGGCCCATCCATGCTGAACAGATGGAATAAACCTGCTGTGGGTACTACCCTCTGTAGCGGAGGCAACCGTCTCCTGCTCCTCTGTCATGTCCCACTCTGACGATGTGCGGAGGTCGGCCAGGATAGCAGCACAAGTTTAGTGTTTGTTTTGGTGCCGTGCTGGATCAGCCTCTCATCAGGTGCACTGGGTGGAGTCATTAGTTTAAATGGCCTCCAGCCAAGTGCTCTGAGCGGATTATACTAATCATTGTGGTCTGGGAAGCTTGGAGGGAAGGTTGGCTGTCTGCTCCTGCTCTGGAAGATAAGTGTCATTTCTAGTTTGGTTGTTTGTGTCATCTATCCCATCCAGGTTCTGTGCGAGCAGGCTGCTCCTATTTCCCCACTTCACCTAAACACCTGCTCGGGTCGCATAGAGACTAGCGGCAGGAGGGCACAAGGATTCATCGCTTGTTCCGTCAGTGGGAATACAGAAATACCTCTACCGACGCTGATTGAATGCGATCAAATACCCAACCATAGGGATGAAATTCCTTCCCCGGAAGCTGCATTTCAACAACCACACCTAGATAGTGGGGGTAGGCCATCAAGTAATGTTAGAAAGGAGGACGTATCAAGTAAAAAGGATTTGGTGTCTCGAATTATGGGAGTCAGGACTTTTTCCAGCAGGATAGATAAAGGTGAAAGGACAGAATCAGTGGAGGCCACTATTGGTCGGCCTGGGGGATTCAAGAGATCCTTGTGTACCTTGGGTAATGTGTAGATAACAGGCATAGTAGGGTTAGATTTTGATAAGAAGGTGACCACTGACTCGTCAATTACCCTGAGTCCAAGATAATGTTGAAGTACTGTTTGTATTTTCTCTGTTACTGATTTGGTCGGATCTTTGGATAGTTTGGTGTATACAGATTGGTCACTGAGTTGGTGATTAATCTCGTCTATGTATTTCTGTTTGTCCATGACAACCAGAGCTCCTCCCTTATCCGCTGGTTTAAGAACAAGGTCTTTCTTCTGTCTGAGAGTCGAAAGAGCTTGTCTCTCAGTGTTACCTAGATTGTGCATACATTTGTATTTACCCTTGGCTAAATTTTTCCTAAATTGGGTCATGTCTCGCTGGATAAGGGTAATAAAGGTCTCAATGGCAGGTTGGGTCTTAGGGGGTGTAAAGTGACTTTTATTGCGTAAACCAAGATCACGGATGGATAGATCTGGTTTGGGTAAGGGGTCCCGTCTATTGGTGTTGTCAGGGTTACCGGAAAAATGGACCTTGAGTCTAATGATTCTGAATAGTCTCTGTAGATCTATATCAAGTTGGAGGGTATCCAATTGATTAGATGGACAGTAGGAGAGCCCTTTTTCCAGTAGGGACATCTCTGCCGGCCCCAGTGTATGTGAGGATATTTTAATCACTAGTGATTGTACCTGTGATCTTGTGGTGATGCCAGAATATTCTTGCGTTGTGGTGTTGGCTCCTCCTCCTCCTCGGCCTCTTCTCCCCGGGAATCGTCGTAGTTGATCCTCTGTTCTGTGTTGGAAGCTGGTGTCGCTGCTTGAGCCTGATTGTGCTGAATCTCTGGATGATGAACGTTTATTGGCATAATGGGAACGGTTGGTCGTGGCATCCGGCCATTTATAAACCCGGTTGTGTCTGTAATCTTCAGTATCTCTGAGAAACTTGCTCCTTTTCGTTGTCTCCACTTCTTTGCGTTGCTGTGTTAAGGATGTTGTTATTTTCTCTTTGAGTTGATTGTAGTCTTCTGGTGTTATAATGTCTTGTAGTTGTTCTTCAATTGTGTGAATTTCTGTTTTAGTTGTATCTATGGCGTTGTGAAGATATGAGAGAGTCAAGGTCATTAAGTCGAAAGAACACTTGTTGAGTATTTGTTCGAATTTCTCTCAAAATTCATGGTTTTCTTTGAAAAATGTTGGTCTGGTCCGTATACGTAACCCTCGTGGGATTCGTTGTACCTTCAAGTATTCGGCAATAGTCACGCTGTGTAATTCGTAGTTGAGCAATCGTCGAAATTCTCGCTCTAGGTCGCGTGCCTTGAATTCAGAAGGTGGTGTTTGTAAAAAATCCCAAGAAAGTTTGACTTGGGACAAAATTTCAGAAATCTCCTCCTGTTGGTATGATAGTGTGCCACTTGCCATGGTTTGGCTGGTGCACTACTCCGTTGGTTACCTGTGTGTTATGTGTGCTGTGTCCTCTAGTTGTTTCTGCGGACATTAGTAGTGCATGCATGGGTTCCAGTCAGCGTGGCTGTGACAGGTAAGTGTGGAACTAGTAGTTCGCCTGTCATATCTGTATGTTGCATGTGTTTCCCCATTCCTTGTAGCTTGGCCAGTGAGACCCCTGTTCCTCCGTGTCCAGAAGGAACAGGCCGTCCTACCTTGACTCCTAGTTCAGGGACCGGTCGGAGGGTGAGTTAGGGATCCGAGGTTCCTGAGTATGGGCCCTCCTACCTTCAAGGTCGGCCCATGCAGCTAGGAGTTAGGGTCAGGTTAGGGACGCTTTAGGAGGTGACCTGCTCCCTAATTCTGTCGTCCTGGCCAAGCAGCGCTTAACATCTTCTGGCATCGCACGGCTGAGGATTTTCCCCATCCTCAGCCGTGACAGTATGACCACAAAGGCTCCTCACTTGGTGCTCCCTCGAAAGAGGGTGAAGCATGTACCGCCATCTGCGGAGATGAGAGAACACATTGTTGCCTTTATCGACAAAATATTCCGCAACAACCATGCAGAACCAGCTCCATCCTTAGGGAAGAACGACGAGTGCTGGTACTTGTCTTCATTTGGAGTGTATCACCCACGGAAACCTAATCAAATTAGGGTTGTTTTCGACTCAAGCGCCAAACATCGAGGTGTATCTCTTAATGATGTCCTTCTTACAGGTCCTAATCTGACGAATAACCTAGTTGAAGTGCTGATGAGGTTCAGAAAAGAGGTCGTTGCCATCACCGCTGACATTGAACAGATGTTCCACTGTTTTGTAGTCAGAGAGGACCACCGGAATTTCCTCAGGTTGATGTGGTACAAGAAGAATGACACCAACGCAGAGATGGCAGAATATCGAATGAGGGTACACATATTTGGAAACAGCCCTTTACCTGCCGTGGCAACTTACGGCCTTCGGCGCACTGCATTAGAGGGAGAATCCAAGTACGGTAAAGACGCCAGAGACTTTGTAGAAAAGGACTTCTACGTAGATGATGGACTCAAATCACTACTGACTGAAGAAGCGGCTATCGATCTGCTCAAAAGGACTCAAAGTATGTTGTACCAAGCTAAACTTAGACTACACAAAATTGCTTCAAACAGTCCGGCCGTTATGAGGGCCTTCGAATCAGGCGATCATGCACCAGGATTCAAGGACATTAATTTGGGACTCGACAGTCCACCTGTGCAGAGGAGCTTGGGCCTCAGATGGGATCTCTCGGCTGACTCCTTCGGTTTTCAGATAAGTTATGCAGACAAGCCATTCACAAAACGAGGCGTCCTATCAGTGGTAAACTGCCTATTTGATCCGCTGGGATTTGTAGCGCCCATCACCATACAAGGTAAATCTCTACTGAGACAGTTTTCTGAAACAGTCAAGGATTGGGATACCCCACTTCCCTCCGAGAAAGAGCAAAAATGGGAAGCGATCCTTGTGTGCCTTGGATGAGATCCACATCCCGAGATGCTATGTTAAAACCTCACTTTCCTCTAGCATAAAGAAAGAACTCCACGTGTTCTCGGACGCCTCCACGGAGGCCATCGCAGCGATTGCCTATCTGAAAGTGACAGAACCCAACAACCAAAATCACGTTCGATTCGTCTTTGGTAAGGCTAAGTTAGCCCCTAAGCCCGATCATACTATTCCCAGACTGGAACTTTGTGGGACAGTGTTGGCAGTGGAGATTGTGGATTTCATACAACAAGAACTGGGTGTCAACATATCTGAAGTCCAGTATTACACCGACAGTAAGGTCGTTTTAGGTTACATCCACAATCGGACCAAGCGATTTTATGTGTACGTTAGTAACCGCATAGAGAGAATCAGGAGATCCTCCAAACCTGAACAATGGCACTATGTACCATCCGAACTTAATCCAGCAGATCACGCTACTAGGCCTATGTCTATAGGTTCCTTTACTAACTCTACTTGGCTTACACGTCCAGAGTTTCTGCTTGGAGAGGCGGACGAATGTGTACAGGAAGCTTTCAGCATCCAGGATCCGGATAATGATCCAGAAATCCGCGCTGAAGTTAGTGCATTAGTCATTGGAACAAAGCAAACCGCCAGCTTCGGTTGTCAGCGCTTTGAGCGTTTCTCCAGTTGGATGAGACTCGTCAGAACTATTGCAAGGTTAGTGCACATTGCAAGATGTTATCATAATACTCACAAAGATAAAGATTGTCATGGTTGGCATGCCTGCCATAAACCCTTCTCTGCTGAGAACATCTCTCATAGTGAGTACCTCATAATACGTCACGTCCAGCAGGAAAATTTTAACATTGAATGGAAGTGCTTGTACAACAAACAGCAGATTCCTTTAAAAAGTCCTCTCGCCAACTTAAATCCAGTTATCAACAGTTTTGGCTTGCTGAGAGTTGGTGGTCATTTGAATCAAGCCCATCTGGGAATTGCAGAACAAAATCCTCTCATCATTCCCAGCAAACATCATATCACCGTCTTGCTAATCCGACACTACCACGAAAG